>NW_026658323.1:3564-4172 GCF_009828535.3 Hylobates moloch | reverse complement strand
CAAAAAGTGGAACTAACAGAAATCCAAAAGTAAGATAATACAAACATCCCCGAATATATCTATAATTATAATAAATATAAATGGACTAAATGGATCAGTTAAAAGGCAGGAGATATTAAGATTGAATGCAAAAACAAAGCCCAGGTATATGCCGTTCATAAGACACGCAGCTCAAGTAAAAGGACATGGAAATGTTGAAAGTAAAAAGATGAATTAAGGATGGGTGTAGTGGCTCACACCTTTAATCCCAACACTTTGGGAGGCTGAGGAAGGAGGATCGCTTGAGCCTAGGCATTCATGACCAGTCTGGGTAACACAGTGAGACCTCATTTCTAAAAAAAAAAAAAAAAAAAAAAAAAATTTGAAAATCAGCAACGCATAGTGGTATGCACCTGTAGTCCCAGCCACTTTGGAGGCTGAGGCAGGAGGATCACTTGAGCCCTGGAAGTGAAGGCAGCAATGAGCTGTGATCATAACACTGCACTCCAGCCTGGGCAACACAGTAAGACTGTCTCAAAAAAAGAAGAAGAAAAAAAGATAAATCAAGATATGTGAAGGAAGAAATAACCAAATGAGAGCCTGTGTAGCAATTTTGATATAAAACAAAA
>NW_026658323.1:3150-3464 GCF_009828535.3 Hylobates moloch | reverse complement strand
AAAGTGCTGGGATTACAGGCGTGAGCCACCGCGCCCGGCCTGTAATCCCAGCACTTTGGGAGGCCGAGGTGGGCAGATCACGAGGTCAGGAGATCGAGACCATCCTGGCTAAATGGCGAAACCTTGTCTCCACTAAAAATACAAAAAATTAGCCAGGCATGGTGGCACCTGCCTGTAGTCCCAGCTACTCAGGAGGCTGAGGCAGGAAAATGGTGTGAACCTGGGAGGTGGAGGTTACAGTGAGCTGAGATCACACCATTGTACTCCAGCCTGGGTGACAGAGTGAGACTCTGTCTCAAAAAAAAAAAAAAAAA
>NW_026658323.1:0-2897 GCF_009828535.3 Hylobates moloch | reverse complement strand
AAAAAAAAAAAAAAAAAGTATGAGGCAAAAATTGAAAGAAGTTTTAAAAACTCTACATAATTGGAGAGTTATGCCATATCTATGAATTGGAAGACTCAATATTGTTAAGATGAGAGGATTCCCTAAACCGGGGAGATTCAATGATATCTCAAGCAAAATCACAACAGACTTTTTTTCCCACAAAGGCACAAAGGCAATTTAATGGAGGTAAAGGATAATCTTTTCAACAGATGGTGCTGGAACAAATAAGCATCTATATGCAAAAAATATGAACCTCGAGCCATATCTGACACCATGGACAAAAATTAACTAAGTGAATCATAGATCTAAACATAAAGTACAAAGCTATAATACCTCTAGAAGAAAACATGGGCAAAAATCACAGTGACCGTGGTTAGACAAACATATCCTAGGACATAAAAGCAGGCAAAAATAGATAAACTAGACTTCATTCATAGAGAAACCAGACCTATTTATCAAAAATAGATAAACTAGACCTCACCTCTGTTCTTCAGAAGACACTCTTAAGGAGAAATAAAACAAAAAACTAGAAGAAAAACTTTGCAAAAATACATACCTGACAAAGGACTTATATCCAGAATATATAAGAACTCATGGCCGGGCATGGTGGCTCACACCTGTAATCCCAGCACTTTGGGAGGCCGAGGTGGGCAGATCACCTGAGGTCAGGAGTTTGAGACCAGCCTGGCCAACATGGTGAAATCCCGTCTCTACTGAAAATACAAAAATTAGCCAGGTGTGGTGTTGCATGCCAGTAATCCCAGCTACTTGGGAGGCTGAGGAAGGAGAATCGCTTGAACCCAGGAGGCGGAGGTTGCAGTGCACCAGATCGCACTACTGCACTCCAGCCTGGGCGACAAGAGTGAAACTCCATCTCAAAAAAAAAAAAAAAAAGGAAAAAACTCTTACAGCTAAAAAAAAATAGCCAAATAAAAGATGGGCAAAAGGTTTGAACAGACATGTCACCAGTGAAGGGATATGGATGGAAAAAAAGCACATGAAAAGATGCTCAACATCTTTAATTATAAAGGAGATGCAAATTAAAGCCACAGTGAGAATATGCTATACATCTATTAGTAAACTACATAAAAAACAAACACAAAACCCCAAATCACTATACCAAGTGCTAACCAGGGTACAAAGCAGCTGGCACTGTCATATACCGCTGGTGGAAATACACATGGTACCTTCACTTCGGAAAACAGGTTGACAGTTTCTCACAAGTTAAATATACACCAACTTTATGCTCTAGCAATCCCACTCCTAGATATTTATCCAGAGAAATAAAAACACAACTGCACTGATACCTGCATGCAAACATTTAAAACATAACAGCTCTGCTGAGACATAATTCATATGCCATAAAGTTCACCTTTAAAGTTTTCCATGTGGTGGTTGTGGTTGTAAAACCATTACCACTATCTAAGTTTGGAACTTTTTCATCATTCCAAAAAAAGACCTCACACCTGTTAGCAGTAACTCCCCACTTCTCTCTCCTCCCAGACCCTGGCAAACTATTTATCTACTTTCTATCTCTGTGAATTTGCCTATTCTGGATGTTAATTATTCAATATAAATGGAATCACATATATCACAAGTAGAATCTTTTGTTTGGAGCTTTTTTCTTAGCATGATATTTTCAAGGTTCATTCTTGTTGTAGAATGTATCAGAATTTCATTCTGTTTTCTGGCTGAATAATATTTCACTGTGAATATACCACATTTTGTTTAACAATTCATCTGTTCTTTTTTTTTTTTTTTTGAGACAGACTCTTCTTGCTCTGTCACCCAGGCTGGAGGGCAGTGATGCAAACACAGCTCACTGTAGCCTCGACTTCTTGGGTTCAAGTGATCTTTCCACCTCAGCCTCCCAAGTAGCTAGGACTACAGGCGCATGCCACCACGCCCGGCCAAATCTTTTATTTTTTGTAGTGACAAGCCAAACTCCTGGCCTCAAGGAATCCCTCTGCCTTCGTGGCCCAAAGTGCTGGTATTACAGGTGTGAGCCACCGAACCCGGCCTGGGGCTTTTTATTTTTTTTTATTTTTATTTTTTGAGATAGAGTCTTGTTCTGTCCCCCAAGCTGGAGAACAGTGACACAATCTCGGCTCACTGCACCCTACACCTCCCAGGTTCATGGGATTCTCCTGCCTCAGCCTCGCCAAGTAGCTGGGACTACAGGTGTGCGCTACCATGCCCGGCTAATTTTTGTATTTTTAGTAGAGACGAGTTTTGCCATCTTAGCCAGTCTGGTCTTGAACTCCTGACCTCAGGTGATCCGCTCGCCTCAGCCTCCCAAAGTGCTGGGATTACAGGTATGAGCCACCGTGCCTGGCTGGGACTTTTTAAGCTATTAAAAATGTAATGTATTCTGAGAGTGGTGGTGATTGCATAACTGTATATATAAAAACTCACAGAACTGTTTAAAGAGTAAATTGTATTGTGTTTAAATTTACTCCAGTAAACTTGACTTTTAAAAGTTGATAGAGGCGGGGCCCGGTGGCTCATGCCTGTAATCCCAGCACTTTGGGAGGCCAAGGCGGGCGGATCACGAGGTCAGGAGTTTGAGACCAGCCTGATCAACACGGTGAAACCCTGTCTCTACTAAAAATACAAAAATTAGCCGGGCATGGTGGCACGTGCCTGTAGTCACAGCTACTCGGAAGGCTGAGGCAGGAGAATCGCTTGAACCTGGGAGGTAGAGGTTGCAGTGAGCCGAGATCGCGCCATTGTGCTCCAGCCTGGGTGACAGAGCGAGACTACATTTCAAAAAAAAAAAAAAAATGTGATAGAATAGGGAGAAACTGACAAATGTACCGTCAGTGTGGCATATTTAAAATGCTTCTCTTAATTATTGATAGCAAAGCTGAAAAAAA
>NW_026658322.1:0-4173 GCF_009828535.3 Hylobates moloch | reverse complement strand
GAGTAAGGGAGAGAGGGGAGAGTCAGGGAGAGAGGGGAGAGGGGAGAAGGTAGTCTGTGATGAGCTGGAGAGCTAGTTTTCTTCCCAAATAAGGAAAGGAAGGTGAGCTAATACTGATAAGCCACTGGTGCTGTCAGCATGCCTGGGCATGTAGTAAAGGCAGAAAGAAAGAGAAGGAAAGGGAAGGGGAGGGGTACTGTGGATTAAAGAATAAAGGATTGATCAGGCTATTTGAAGAGAAACCTTGTCATATCCCACACGTGACTGCACGGGGAGAGGACTCCTGGGAGCTCATGTCTGGTTTCCTCTGGACTCTGTCCCAAGCCCCTTTCCCTTTGCTGATCTGCCTTGTGTCCTTTCACCCTGATGAAGTGTAGCCGTGAATACGACTATGGGCTGGATCCCGAGTCCTCCCAGTGAAACATCAAACCTGGGGGCTGGTCTCGAGGTCCCCTGGACACACACACATTCACAGTCCTCCCACTTTCCCCATCCCACACCCCCGACAAAACCAGAAACATCAAACTGGGGCTCTTCCCAGTGAAACATCAAACCTGGGGGCTGGTCTCGAGGTCCCCCAGACACACACACATTCACAGTCATCCCACTTTCCCCATCCCACACCCCCAACAAAACCAGAAGCTCCTCCCAGTGAAATATCAAACCTGAGGGCTGGTCTCGAGGTCCCCTGGACACACATACATTCACAGTCCTCCCACTTTCCCCATCCCATACCCCCAACAAAACCAGAAGCTCCTCCTCTATGGCAAAGAGCTTGTCCACACCTCACTCAAACCCCATCAGGAACTCAGCCATTGGTGGGTCAATTCCCATCGCTCTGCTCCATCCGCGAACTCAGAAGGAGCCAAGAAAACTTACTTCAGGCTCTGCAGGTTACAATCTGGGCGACCCAAGGCCTCACACAGGAACTTGACTCCCTCGTCTCTCAGGCAGTTCTTGCTCAGATTCAGGTGCATCAGGCTCCTGTTCTGCAGGAGAGCATCTGACAAGTGCTTGCAAGCAGGTGCTCCCAGCTGGCAAAACCAGAGCCTGCAGGGTGAGAGCCACAGAGATGGACACTCAGGGAAGCAGCCCAGACCCAGGCTCCCGGGACAGAGCCTCAGGCCCCCTCCGAGTCTACACATGCAGCAGAGCTCCCTGGACGACACGGTCTTTCTTTTTAGCTGGACACCAACCCATAACCCTCCCTTGGTCCAGATTTCTACAGTGAGCACACCAAGTCTGTGGTTCTCATTAGTGATTGGTTTAGGAAAAAACAGAGAAAAAAAACTTCCAAGGCTCCAAGGCTCTGAAGCCAGTTGGGCGTGGGTCCAAATGGGCTTGTCTGTCAGCAGCTGGGAGACCCTCAGCAAGCTCCCGCACTCCTTTCAGCCTTCATTGCCTTCCATTCAAAAGTGCAATAGGATGGTCTGGCAGAGAGCTGCCAGTGAGCCCGTGAGCAGTGCATGTGCTTGGGACGGCACTTGGCAAACAGGCAGTGTGCAGGTTATAGAAGATTATTATATCACAAATAGAGATGGCATATATTAGATATGCATGTATTGCATAATATGTGTTAACATATAAGTTTTATGAAAATATATGTAGTTACATAATAGTATATCATTAATATATTAAATATTAACTATATTACATACATATATTGCATAATACGTATATCATAATGTAAATATATAATGAAATATGTTACAATTATACATGTATATACATATAATTACAATTACATTATAAATTATAACTAATAATTTGTTATATGTAAATAACTATATAGTTGTAATTATATAATTACAATTATAAGTGGTTAAAATTACAACATATATGTGTATGATGTTACAATGTGTAGAATTATAACAGTTATAATTATACTAATTATTAAGGTTGTAATAGAGTTGTAATAATATATTAGGGTTATAATA
Organism: Hylobates moloch; assembly: GCF_009828535.3. NCBI lineage: Eukaryota > Metazoa > Chordata > Mammalia > Primates > Hylobatidae > Hylobates > Hylobates moloch. The sequence continues at coordinate 2,236 of NW_026658322.1, read as the reverse complement.
CTAATTAGTTATAATGGTGCTACAATTCTACGCATTGTATGATGATCATACACGTATAATTACACATGTATGATTAACTCACATTCTATGTATGAATCACCTATCAGTATTCCTGCTCTTGGAGGCTCAGTGCTGAATGAGCGCTGGCCCCCTGCTCCTTGGCCAGTTCAGAGTCCGTGCTTCTCCAGGATAATCAACTTGGTGACACCTAAAGGCCCTTGGCCTTTTCTATGCTTTTTATACTCACCTGACAATTGTCCAGTCTCAGGAAAACCCACCCTTTCCTCTATTCCACACCTGCACCAGAGCAGCACGATGCAGCTAGACAAGAGGAGACCTGAAGAATCTCACCGTGCGTCCATCGCTGTACAGGGTCTCTCATCCCCACACGGCAATCCTCTAGATTCCCGCAGTCCTGCCTACAACTGCTCACATCACATCTCTGAATGGCATCTCCAGCTCCTATATCCCCAACCCAAACTCTTCTTACCCAGACCCTGCTCTGCCCCCAATCTCCCGTGTGCTGGAGAATGGTCCCACTCTTTACCTAGCTGCCAACCTCACCCTCTGGGAGGTGTTCTTGGTACCCTCCCTCCTAACCCACCTCGAATCCATCGGCAAACCCCATTGGCTCTACCTTCCGATCTATCCTGAAATCCTATAACTCCCCATGGGCCACTCTCTCCTGGTCGATAGGAGCCCCATCTCTTGCTCATAGTGGTATTTTTGTCCTGACTGTAGTCCACCTGGCCACAGCAGCCTGAGTGATCTTTTGAAGTAGGTCAGATTAAGGTAATGTCCCACTTTCAATCCAAGGATGACTTTCCATCTCATCCCAGACAAAACACAGATTCCTACACAGCCCAGCATATCCCAGGCACTGCCATCTCCTACCACTATCGCCCTCACTCTACTCCAACCATGCTAGCTTCCTCATTGTTCCTCCAACAGGCTGTGCTTGTTCCAACCTCAGGCCTTTTTTTTTTTTTTTGAGATGGAGTCTCACTCTGTCATCCAGGCTGGAGTGTGGTGGCGCGATCTCAACTCACTGCAACCTCCACCTCCTGGGTTCAAGTGATTCTCCTGCCTCTGCCTCCTGAGTAGCTGGGATTACAGGCACCATGCCCCGCTAATTTTTTGCGTATCTTTAGTAGAGATGGGTTTTGCCATGTTGGTCAGGCTGGTCTTGAATTCCTGACCTCGTGATCTGCCTGCCTCAGCCTCCCAAAGTGCTGGGATTACAGGCATGAGCCACCTTGCCCAGTCCAACCTCAAGCCTTTCACTGTGCTGTTCCTTCTCTGCATATGGCTGCCTCCCTTGCTTCATCTGAGTCTCTAAGTATCACCTCTTCAAATACGTTAGTGAGAGAAGACCTGCTGGGAAATCAACCCCATCCCTGTCATTCTACTCTCATTCTATTTTGTTTTTCTTCATATCTATTGTTTTGTTTTTATATGTCACTCATAAAACTATATCTTCCACATGGGCAGGAAGTACATCTGTCATATCTACCACCCCAGCCTTGAGGCCTTGTTCTCTCTCTGCTAGGCGCTCACATATGGGTTGACCAAAAAATTCATTACTTCCTGGGGTCCTCGTGGAAATTAAGTTTCTTGGCAAAAGCTCCAGAGATGGAATCAACAAATCCAGGATGCTACTCAGAATCTGTTTTAGAGCAATTCCTGGCACATAGTAATTACTCAATGAATGTTACTTTTTAATAATATAAATAGATATCAAATGAAGAAACCATTGTTCTTGATATCTGTGCCCAAAGAGTCGTTTCTAGAAATGGAAGCAGGGAAAAACTTACTCCAGTCTCTCTAAGGCACACTTGGGGTGAGTCAGGGCTGCACGCAATAGCTTTATGCCGTCGTCTTGTAGCCGATTAAATCCCAGGCACAATCGAGTTACATGTTGGATGCTGGTGAGAAACAAGGCCAGGTCCTGACAGGTGGCCGCTGACAGGTTGCATTTCTCCAGGCTGTGGAAGGTGCAGGTGCAAGGTGAGCCTCAGCCATGATGCCCAGTTTCCTCTACTTTTCTCTCTCAACCCCTTAACCCCCGAGACCCAAACATCATGGGAAGATTAAGTTGGAGAAAGAACACAGCTTAAAGAAGGAGAAAAAGGGCCAGGCGCAGTGGCTCACGCCTGTAATCCCAGCAGTTTGGGAGGCCAAGGCGGGTGGATCACCTGAGGTCAAGAGTTTGAGAGCAGCCTGGCCAACATGGTGA
>NW_026658321.1:0-4175 GCF_009828535.3 Hylobates moloch | reverse complement strand
TTAGCATGAAGTGTTGTTGAATTTTGTCAAAGGCCTTTTCTGCATCTATTAAGATAATCATGTGGTTTTTGTCTTTGGTTCTGTTTATATGCTGGATTACATTTATTGATTTGCGTATGTTGAACCAGCCTTGCATCCCAGGGATGAAGCCCACTTGATCATGGTGGATAAGCTTTTTGATGTGCTGCTGGATTCGGTTTGCCAGTATTTTATTGAGGATTTTTGCATCAATGTTCATCAAGGATATTGGTCTGAAATTCTCTTTTTTGGTTGTGTCTCTGCCAGGCTTTGATATCAGGATGATGCTCGCCTCATACAATGTGTTAGGGAGGATTCCCTCTTTTTCTATCGATTGGAATGGTTTCAGAAGGAATGGTACCAGTTCCTCCTTGTACCTCTGGTAGAATTCGGCTGTGAATCCATCAGGTCCTGGACTCTTTTTTGTTGGTAAGCTATTGATTATTGCCTCAATTTCAGAGCCTGTTATTGGTCTATTCAGAGATTCAACTTCTTCCTGGTTTAGTCTTGGGAGGGTGTATTTGTCAAGGAATTTATCCATTTCTTCTAGATTTTCTAGTTTATTTGCATAGAGGTGTTTGTAGTATTCTCTGATGGTAGATTGTATTTCTGTGGGATCAGTGGTGATATCCTCTTTACCATTTTTTATTGCATCTACTTGATTCTTCTCTCTTTTCTTCTTTATTAGTCTTGCTAGCAGTCTATCAATTTTGTTGATCTTTTCAAAAAACCAGCTCCTGGATTCATTAATTTTTTGAAGGGTTTTTTGTGTCTCTATTTCCTTCAGTTCTGCTCTGATTTTAGTTATTTCTTGCCTTCTGCTAGCTTTTGAATGTGTTTGCTCTTGCTTTTCTAGTTCTTTTAGTTGTGATGTTAGGGTGTCAATTTTGGATGTTTCCTGCTTTTTCTTGTGGGCATTTAGTGCTATAAGTTTCCCTCTATACACTGCTTTGAATGTGTCTCAGAGATTCTGGTATGTTGTGACTTTGTTCTCATTGGTTCCAAAGAACATCTTTATTTCTGCCTTCATTTCATTATGTACTCAGTCGTCATTCAGGAGCAGGTTGTTCAGTTTCCATGTAGTTGAGCAGTTTTGAGTGAGTTTCTTAATCCTGAGTTCTAGTTTGATTGCACTGTGGTCTGAGAGACAGTTTGTTATAATTTCTGTTCTTTTACATTTGCTGAGGAGAGCTTTACTTCCAACTATGTGGTCAATTTTGGAATAGGTGTGGTGTGGTGCTGAAAAAAATGTGTATTCTGTTGATTTGGGGTGGAGAGTTCTGTAGATGTCTATTAGGTCCACTTGGTGCAGAGCTGAGTTCAATTTCTGGATATCCTTGTTAACTTTCTGTCTCATTGATCTGTCTAATGTTGACAGTGGGGTGTTAAAATCTCCCATTATTATTGTGTGGGAGTTTAAGTCTCTTTGTAGGTCACTCAGGACTTGCTTAATGAATCGGGGTGCTCCTGTGTTGGGTGCATGTATATTTAGGATAGTTAGCTCTTCTTGTTGAATTGATCCCTTAACCATTATGTAATGGCCTTCTTTGTCTCTTTTGATCTTTGTTGGTTTAAAGTCTATTTTATCAGAGACTAGGATTGCAACCCCTGCCTTTTTTTGTTTTCCATTTGATTGGTGTATCTTCCTCCATCCCTTTATTTTGAGTCTATGTGTGTCTCTGCATGTGAGATGGGTTTCCTGAATACAGCACACTGATGGGTCTTGACTCCTTATCCAGTTTGCCAGTCTGTGTCTTTTAATTGGAGCATTTAGCCCATTTACATTTAAAGTTAATATTGTTATGTGTGAATTTGATCCTGTCATTATGATGTTAGTTGGTTATTTTGCTCGTTAGTTGATGCAGTTTCTCCCTAGCCTCGATGGTGTTTACAATTTGGCATGTTGTTGCAGTGGCTGGTACCGGTTGTTCCTTTCCATGTTTAGTCCTTCCTTCAGGAGCTCTTTTAGGGCAGGCCTGGTGGTGACAAAATCACTCAGCATTTGCTTGTCTGTAAAGTATTTTATTTCTCCTTCACTTATGAAGCTTAGTTTGGCTGGATATGAAATTCTGGGCTGAAAATTGTTTTCTTTAAGAATGTTGAATATCGGCCCCTACTCTCTTCTGGCTTGTAGAGTTTCTGCCAAGAGATCAGCTGTTAGTCTGATGGGCTTCCCCTTGTGGGTAAGCTGACCTTTCTCTCTGGCTGCCCTTAACATTTTTTCCTTCATTTCAACTTTGGTGAATCTGACAATTATGTGTCTTGGAGTTGCTCTTCTCGAGGAGTCTCTTTGTGGCGTTCTCTGTATTTCCTGAATCTGAATGTTGGCCTGCCTTGCTAGATTGGGGAAGTTCTCCTGGATAATATCTTGCAGAGTGTTTTCCAAGTTGGTTTCATTCTCCCTGTCATTTTCAGGTACACCAATCAGACGTAGGTTTGGTCTTTTCACATAGTCCCATATTTCTTGGAGGCTTTGTTCGTTTCTTTTTATTCTTTTTTCTGTAAACTTCCCTTCTCGCTTCATTTCATTCATTTCATCTTCCATCGCTGATACGCTTTCTTCCAGTTAATCGCATCGGCTACTGAGGCTTCTGCAATCTTCACGTAGTTCTCGAAACTTGGCTTTCAACTCCATCAGCTCCTTTAAGCCCTTCTCTGCATTGGGCATCTTAGTTTTGTATTCATCTATTTTTTTTTCAAAGTTTTTAACTTGTTTGCTATTGTTTTGAATTTCCTCCCATAGCTCGGAGTAGTTTGATCGTCTGAAGCCTTCTTCTCTCAACTTGTCTAAGTTATTCTCTGTCCAGCTTTGTTCCATTGCTGGTGAGGAACTGCGTTCCTTTGGAGGAGGAGAGGTGCTCTGCTTTTTAGAGTTTCCAGTTTTTCTGCTCTGTTTTTTCCCCATCTTTGTAGGTTTTTCTACTTTTGGTCTTTGATGATGGTGGTGTACAGATGGGTTTTTGGTGTGGGTGTCTTTTCTGTTTGTTAGTTTTCCTTCTAACAGATAGGACCTTCAGCTGCAAGTCTGTTGGAGTTTGCTAGAGGTCCACTCCAGACCCTGTTTTGCTGGGTGTCAGCAGCAGTGGCTGCAGAACAGCGAATTTTCGTGAGACCACAAATTCAGCTGTCTGATCGTTCCTCTGGAAGTTTTGTCTCAGAGGAGTACCTGGCAGAGTGAGGTGTCAGTCTGTCCCTACTGGGGGGTGCCTCCCAGTTAGGCTGCTCGGGGGTCAGGGACCCACTTTAGGAGGCAGTCTGCCCGTTCTCAGATCTCCAGCTGCATGCTGGGAGAACCACTACTCTCTTCAAAGCTGTCAGACAGGGACATTTAAGTCTCAGAGGTTCCTGCTGTCTTTTTGTTTGTGCCCTGCCCCCAGAGGTGGAGCCTACAGAGGCAGGCAGGCCTCCTTGAGCTGTGGTGGGCTCCACCCAGTTCGAGCTTCCTGGCTGCTTTGTTTACCTAAGCAAGCCTGGGCAATGGTGGGCGCCCCTCCCACAGCCTCGTGCCACCTTGAAGTTTGACCTCAGACTGCTGTGCTAGCAATCAGCGAGACTCTGTGGGCGTAGGACCCTCCAAGCCAGGTGCAGGACACAATCTCCTGGTGTGCTGTTTTCCAAGCCCGTTGGAAAAGTGCAGTATTAGGGTGGGAGAGACCCAATTTTCCAGGTGCCATCTGTCACCCCTTTCTTTGACTAGGAAAGGGAACTCCCTGACCCGTTGTGCTTCCCAAGTGAGGCAATGCCTCACCCTGCTTCGGCTCATGCATGGTGCGCTGCACCAACTGTCCTGCACCCACTGTTTGGCACTCCCTAGTGAGATGAACCTGGTACCTCAGATGGAAATGCAGAAATCACTCATCTTCTGTGTCGCTCACGCTGGGAGCTGTAGACCGGAGCTGTTCCTATTCAGCCATCTTGGCTCCACCCTCCGCAATGCTCAGGACCAAGAATTTTACCAGAGTTTCCTGGTTAAAAACCCAAATGGCTACTTATTCATATAAGTGTGTCCCGTGTGGTAAAGTACAGCTGCACTGTGAAAAAAAAGCCAACGATACTATATATAGTATACATGACAAACGTATACACCCAGGAACAAAGCTTCTTAGATCAGTGGTGAACTGGAAATTCCAACCAAGGAAAAAGCAAAAAAGCAACAT
>NW_026658320.1:0-4178 GCF_009828535.3 Hylobates moloch | reverse complement strand
TGCAGATGAAAGTGATCTGTGATGTGTTACCATTATGATGCAGACGACAGTGATCCGTGATGTGTTACCATTGTGATGCAGATGAAAGTGATCTGTGATCTGTTAGCATTATGATGCAGACGAAAGTGATCTGTGATCTGTTAGCATTATGACGCAGATGAACGTGATCTGTGATGTGTTACCATTATGATGCAGACGAAAGTGATCTGTGATCTGTTACCATTATGATGCAGACGAAAGTGATCTGTGATCTGTTAGCATTGTGATGCAGATGAAAATGATCTGTGATGTGTTACCATTCTGATGCAGACGAAAGTGATCTGTGATCTGTTACCATTATGATGCAGATGAAAGTGATCTGTTACCATTATGATGCAGATGAAAGTGATCTGTGATGTGTTACCATTATGATGCAGACGAAAGTGATCTGTGATGTGTTACCATTATGATGCAGACGAAAGTGATCTGTGATGTGTTACCATTATGATGCAGACGAAAGTGATGTACTACCATTATGATGCAGATGAAAGTGATCTGTTACTATTATGATGCAGATGAACGTGATCTGTGCTGTGTTACCATTATGATGCAGACGAAATTGTTCTGTGATGTGTTACCATTATGATGCAGACGAAAGTGATCTGTGATGTGTTACCATTATGATGCAGACGAAAGTGATCTGTGATGTGTTACCATTATGATGCAGACGAAAGTGATCTGTGATGTGTTACCATTATGATACAGACGAAAGTGATCTGTGATGTGTTACCATTGTGATGCAGACGAAAGCGATCTGTGATGTGTTACCATTATGATGCAGATGAAAGTGATCTCTGATCTGTTAGCATTATGATGCAGACGAAAGTGATCTGTGAAATGTTAACATTATGATGCAGATGAAAGTGATTTGTGATGTGTTACCATTGTGATGCAGATGAAAGTTATCTGTGATGTGTTACCATTGTGATGCAGACGAAAGCGATCTGTGATGTGTTACCATTATGATGCAGACGAAAGTGATCTCTGATCTGTTAGCATTATGATGCAGACGAAAGTGATCTGTGATGTGTTACCATTATGATGCAGACGACAGTGATCTGTGATGTGTTACCATTATGATGCAGACGAAAGTGATCTGTTACCATTGTGATGCAAATGAAAGTGATCTGTGATCTGTTAGCATTATGATGCATATGAAAGTGATCTGTGATGTGTTAGCATTATGATGCAGATGCAAGTGATCTGTGATCTGTTAGCATTATGCAGACGAAAGTGATCTGTGATATATTACCATTATGATGCAGACGAAAGTGATCTGTGATCTGTTAGCATTACGATGCAGACGAAAGTGATCTGTGATCTGTTACCATTATGATGCAGATGAAAGTGATCTGTGATTTGCTTGGGTTCTCAGAAGCAGCATTTGTGTTGCATTTAATCAAGTCATCATTTCTGGGAGGGGTGTGTGTGTATGTTTTAAGTAGTGTATCGTCTGCATTTCTTCTCTGTTGAGGAAACTGTGATCTTAATGATCCAATGTTTTATGACCCTAAAGGCCCTTTCTTAACAGGATCCCAGTTTGCAATCTGTAATACAACAGGCATTGTGTCATAAAGCGTTAATATAGATGAGTAGTGACCTGGCTTCCTGGCTGTCTTCTGGTAACAGGCTTCTTTTTAATGTAGTATCAGCAGATACATTTTAAAAGTAGGATAGATGGTTCATTTAAGAGGGCTTTATCATCAGTATTCACTTGAATACCAGAGATACCGGTGAATACCATTTGGTGTAGCATAACAGCGATCAAACTTTTTGGTCTCAGGACCCCTTTACATTCTTAAAAATGAAGACGCAGCTGGACACAATGGCAGGCACCTATAGTCCCAGCTACCCAGGAGGCTAAGGCAGGAGGATCACTTGAGGCCAGGAGTTGGAAGCCAGTCTGGACAACATAGCAAGACCCCATCTCTTTTTAAAAAAAAGTGAAAGTGAAATAAATTTAAGTTAATGGGAAACTCTTTTATAGCCTGCCATGGTAAAAAATCATAATTTCTGTCACAATTTGCACATATGGAGCTGAAAGAACTAATGATTAGCAACATTCTATCATGTTTTTATAAAGTTCCCACTAACAGGATAGAGCAAATTGAATGTGACATGAGATGATAGTAGCTGAGAAATACAGACTCTATGATGTGAGTCAGGGGCCATGTTACGCAGGATGTGGATACCGAGATACTCCAGAAGTTTATGAAGTTTCACAGAATCTGGGTGTCCCAAATCCTCACTGTGGCTCACTGATGTAGGAGCCCATAAGCCAAGGAGAGCTGGTGATGAAAAACACCCCCATTTGCCGTTCCAGGCTGGTAGAAATCTAGAAGTGAGTCTTTGGGGCCTGAGCTGAGATTGTAGGTGTGTAAAATGCGAAGAGATTTCAAAGATGAGATTCTGAGATTTAAAAAATGAAGCATATGCCATGGTGCTTGTTAGATTTTTTTTTTTTTTTTCAAAGCAGAAACCTTTTATCAGATCAAAAACCTCCCATAACTACCCACCTTATACCCAGAACTTCCTGAAAGTTGACATGCCGGTAGGGCACAGTTTTTATTCCCAATTGAAAAGTTTCCATTCACCAGTGCATGTAGGCATCTGTGTATATATCTCCTCAGTCCTTCGCTTTTGCAGAAGGGCTGTTGGACCTGCTACCTCAGGCTGTCGCCAGTGCTCCGTTAAAGTGATTGCTTACACCCACTGCCTTGTGTGCTTGTATGCCTGTTTATGTCTTCTCCTCTGCCCATGAAATGGTCCTTCATGTCTACACTGTGGTGACTTGGTAGGTAGGATGTTCTAGGCCTGGAGCTGTGCTGGTGACGTCTGTAAGGTCTGCAGTAAGGGGGCATTATATCTCAGACAGTGCCCTTCTGTGGAGGTAGAGCAAGCCGTTGCAAAGGCGTTTGATTAGAGCAGCATAGGGAACGCCCATTCCTTCCGTAAGGGATGTGTGTGCATGCATACGTGCCTCTGTTTTCACCTGAGGGCCAGGTACATCCCGAAAACTCAAGACCTGGTTTGTGTAAATCTCCTTTCTCTTTTTAAACTGCAGATTCTCCCAAGAGGGGTACTACACAGAGCCACCAGTGTGTTATTACTTGACCGCATTGACTTATTTAACCACATTTTTACCTCCTGGAGGGCCTGTGAGACCATTTGGTGTAGCATAACAGTGCTCAAACTTTTTGGTCTCAGGACCCCTTTACATTCTTAAAAATGAAGATGCAGCTGGGCACAGTGGCAGGCACCTATAGTCCTAGCTACTCAGGAGGCTAAGGCGGGAGGACCACATGAGCCCAGGAGTTGGAGGCCAGCCTGGACAACATAGCAAGACCTCATCTCTTAAAAAAAAAAAAAGTAAGACCCAAAAAGCTTTTGGTTTGTGGGGTGTATCAATATTTATTATATTAAAAATTAAACTGAAAATTCTTTTTTTTTTTTTTTTTTATTAATTTTTTTTGCACACAAAAACAATAAACATTTTCTAATAATACATACAAACAAAAAGATGCGTATCAAACATATTAGGAAGGTTGCACATGGGAAGTCGGGGAATAGAAATGGGGGGTGGGAGTTAAAATAAATGAGAGAGGGACTTTATATGGATCAGTGATAATAACTCAATCCTCTATTTGACAAAGAAGAGGGAGAAGGAAGAGGAAGAAAAAGAAAGTGGGATAAAGGATCAGAAAGGGAGGAAAATAGAAAAAATTAGAGTATGACTCCAGAGTAGACCTGTTTTGTTGTCACTGAGTTGGTTGGTTAGTTTGTCTGTTGTATTTTTCATGTTTCGCCATGTTGGCCAGACTGGTCTCGAACTCCTAGCCCGAAGTGATCAACCCACCTCGCCCCCCAGAGTGCCAGGACCACAGGCGTGGGCCACCACGTCCAGCCCCCACATTGCTTCTGGCCTCCGTGGTAGACCTCCGAGACGGAGCGGCCGGGCAGAGGTGCTCCTCACTTCCCAGACGGGGTGGCCAGGCAGAGACGCTCCTCACTTCTTCCCAGATGATAGGTGGCTGGGCAGAGGCGCTCCTCACTTCCCAGACGATGGGTGGCCGGGCAGAGGCGCTCCTCACCTCCCAGACGATGGGCGGCCGGGTAGAGGCGCTCCTCACTTCCCAGAC
>NW_026658319.1:0-4179 GCF_009828535.3 Hylobates moloch | reverse complement strand
TCGGGTTACCCACAAAGGGAAGCCCATCAGGCTAACAGCTGATCTCTTGGCAGAAACTCTACAAGCCAGAAGAGAGTGGGGGCCGATATTCAACATTCTTAAAGAAAAGAATTTTCAACCCAGAATTTCCTATCCAGCCAAACTAAGCTTCATAAGTGAAGGAGAAATAAAATACTTTACAGACAAGCAAACGCTGAGTGATTTTGTCACCACCAGGCCTGCCCTAAAAAAGCTCCTGAAGGAAGCACTAAACATGGAAAGGAACAACCGGTACCAGCCACTGCAAAAACATGCCAAATTGTAAAGACCATCGAGGCTAGGAAGAAACTGCATCAACTAATGAACAAAATAACCAACTAACATCATAATGACAGGATCAGATTCACACATAACAATATTAACGTTAAATGTAAATGGGCTAAATGCTCCAATTAAAAGACACAGACTGGCAAACTGGATAAGGAGTCAGGACCCATCAGTGTGCTGTATTCAGGAAACCCATCTCACGTTCAGAGACACACATAGACTCAAAATAAAGGGATGGAGGAAGATCTATCAAGCAAATGGAAAACAAAAAAAGGCAGGGGTTGCAATCCTAGTCTCTGACAAAATAGACTTTAAACCAACAAAGATCAAAAGAGACAAAGAAGGCCATTACATAATGGTAAAGGGATCAATTCAACAAGAAGAGCTAACTATCCTAAATATATATGCACCCAACACAGGAGCACCCAGATTCATAAAGCAAGTCCTGAGTGACCTACAAAGGGACTTAAACTCCCACACAATAATAATGGGAGATTTTAACACCCCACTGTCAACATTAGACAGATCATCTAGACAGAAAGTTAACAAGGATATTCAGGAATTGAACTCAGCTCTAACCAAAGTGGACCTAATAGACATCTACAGAACTCTCCACCCCAAATCAACAGAATATACATTTTTTTCAGCACCACACCACACCTATTCCAAAATTGACCACATAGTTGGAAGTAAAGCTCTCCTCAGCAAATGTAAAAGAACAGAAATTATAACAAACTGTCTCTCAGACCACAGTGCAATCAAACTAGAACTCAGGATTAAGAAACTCACTCAAAACCGCTCAACTACATGGAAACTGAACAACCTGCTCCTAAATGACTATTGGGTACATAATGAAATGAAGGCAGAAATAAAGATGTTCTTTGAAACCAACGAGAACAAAGGCCTTCTTAAGGACAAGAATTTTCAACCCAGAATTTCATATCCAGCCAAACTAAGCTTCATAAGTAAAGGATAAATAAAATCCTTTACAGACAAGCAAATGCTGAGAGATTTTGTCACCACCAGGCCTGCCTTACAAGAGCTCCTGAAGGAAGCACTAAACATGGAAAAGAACAACTGGTACCAGCCACTGCAAAAACATGCCAAATTGTAAAGACCATCAATGCTAGGAAGAAACTACATCAACTAACAGGCAAAATAACCAGCGAACATCATAATGACAGGATCAAATTCACACATAACAATATCAATCAAATGTAAATGGGCTAAATGCCCCGATTAAAAGACATAGACTGGCAAATTGGATAAAGAGTCAAGACCCATCAGTGTGTTGTATTCAGAAAACCCATCTCACGTGCAGAGACACACATAGGCTCAAAATAAAGGGATGGAAGATCTACCAAGTAAATGGAAGGCAAAAAAAAAAAAAAGCAGGGGTTGCAATCCTAGTCTCTGATAAAACAGACTTTAAACCAAGAAAGATCAAAAGAGACAAAGAAGGCCATTATGTAATGGTAAAGGGATCAATTCAACAAGGAGAGCTAACTATCCTAAATATATATGCACCCAATACCCAGATTCATAAAGCAAGTCCTTAGAGACCTACACAGAGACTTAGACTCCCACACAATAATAATGGGAGACTTTAACAACCCAGTGTCAATATTAGACAGATCAATGAGGCAGAAGGTTAAAAAGGATATCCACGACTTGAACTCAGCTCTGCACCAAGTGGACCTAATAGACATCTACAGAACTCTCCACCCCAAATCAACAGAATATACATTCTTCTCAGCACCACATGGCACTTATTCCAAAATCGACCACATAGTTGGAAGTAAAGCACTCCTCAGCAAATATAAAAGAACAGAAATCACAAAAAAGTGTCTCTCAGACCACAGTGCAATCAAATTAGAACTCAGGATTAAGAAACTCACTCAAAACTGTAAAACTACATGGAAACTGAACAACCCACTCCTGAATGACTACTGGGTAAATAATGAAGTGAAGGCAGAAATAAAGATGTTCTGTGAAACCAAGGAGAACAAAGACACAACATACCAGAATCTCTGGGACACACTTAAAGCAGTGTGTAGAGGGAAATTTATAGCACTAAATGCCCACAAGAGAAAGCAAGAAAGATCTAAAATTGACACCCTAACATCACAATTAAAAGAACTGGAGAAGCAAGAGCAAATAAATTCAAAAGCTAGCAGAAGGCAAGAAATAACTAAGATCAGAGCAGAGCTGAAGGAGACAGAGACACAAAAAACCCTTCAAAAAAATCAATGAATCCAGGAGCTGGTTTTTTGAAAAAAACAGCTAGCAAGACTAATAAAGAAGAAAAGAGAGAGAACCAAATAGATGCAATAAAAAATGATAAAGGGGATATCACCACCACCGATCCCACAGAAATACAAACTACCATCAGAGAATACTATAAACACCTCTACACAAATAAACTAGAAAATCTAGAAAAAATGGATAAATTCCTGGACACATACACCCTCCCAAGACTAAACCAGGAAGAAATTGAATCTCTGAATAGACCAATAACAGGCTCTGAAATTGGGGCAATAATTAATAGCCTACCAACCAAAAAAAGTCCAGGACCAGATGGATTCACAGCTGAATTCTACGAGAGGTACAAAGAGGAGCTGGTACCATTCCTTCTGAAACTATTCCAATCAATAGAAAAAGAGGGAATCCTCCCTAACTCATTTTATGAGGCCAGCATCATCTTGATACCAAAGCCAGGCCAGAGACACAACAAAAAAAGAGAATTTAGACCAAAATCCCTGATGAACATCGATGTGAAAATCCTCAATAAAATACTGGCAAACCGAATCCAGCAGCACATCAAAAAGCTTATCCACCATGATCAAGGTGGCTTCATCCCTGGGATGCAAGGCTGGTTCAACATACACAAATCAATAAATGTAATCCATCACATAAACAGAACCATCGACAAAAACCACATGATTATCTCAATAGATGCAGAAAAGGCCTTCAACAAAATTCAATAGCGCTTCATGCTAAAAACTCTCAATAAACTAGGTATTGATGGAACGTATCTCAAAATAATAAGAGCTATTTATGACAAACCCACAGCCAATATCATACTGAATGGGCAAAAACTGGAAACATTCCCTTTGAAAACTGGCACAAGACAAGGATGCCCTCTCTCACCACTCCTATTCAACATGGTGTTGGGAGTTCTGGCCAGGACAATCAGGCAAGAGAAAGAAATAAAGGGTGTTCAATTAGGAGAAGAGAAAGTCAGATTGTCCCTGTTTGCAGATGACATGATTGTATATTTGGAAAACAACCTCAAATCTCCTTAAGCTGATAGGCAACTTCAGCAAAGTCTCAGGATACAAAATCAATGTGCAAAAATCACAAGCATTCCTATACACCAAGAACAGACAAACAGAGAGCCAAATCATGAGTGAACTCCCATTCACAATTGCTACAAAGAGAATAAAATACCTAGGAATCCAACTTACAAGGGATGTGAAAGACTTCTTCAAGGAGAACTACAAACCACTGCTCAATGAAATAAAAGAGGACACAAACAAATTGAAGAACATTCCATGCTTATGGATAGGAAGAATCAATATCATGAAAATGGCCATACTGCCCAAGGTAATTTATAGATTCAATGCCATCACCAATGACTTTCTTCACAGATCTGGAAAAAACTAAAGTTCATATGGAATCAAAAAAGAGCCTGCATTGTCAAGTCAATCCTAAACGAAAAGAACAAAGCTGGAGGCATCATGCTACCTGACTTCAAACTATACCACAAGGCTACAGTAATCAAAACAGCATGGTACTTGTACCAAAACAGAGATATAGACGAATGCAACAGAACAGAGGCCTCAGAAATAACACCACACATCTACAACCATC
>NW_026658318.1:0-4180 GCF_009828535.3 Hylobates moloch | reverse complement strand
GCAAGATGCTTTTTACTCTCCAAATCTAAGTCACATACTCCCTACAATAGGCAGCAGAGCACTTTGTATTTTTCTTGTTTATTATGATTCTTTGTTTCCCACCTGGGCTGTTTATTCAGTACTGTATTTTCAAAATCATAATTAAGACAGATTCAAAACACTTTATCTGAAATTCAAAATGCTCAATTAAGCAAGGTTTTAAAAATAAGGTTGCTATGTAATTCAATTTCTGATATAATAAAGACAATTGAGGGAAGCTATTAAGTCTTCATTCATGTACCCTTCACCCTTAAAGGGAATGTTCATTTCTCTTCATAGAAACATTAGTATGTTTGATTCTTGGGTACTTCTGGGGCCTCACAGGGAATGGTACACAATGTGATACAAATGTGTTGACTCAGTTTTCTCAAATTCAAAAATTTCTAAAACCTAAAACACACTGCCTAAATTCCTTAAGATGTATAAATGTGTAATGAACTTTGTCAATTAAAATTACACTTAGGTTATATTATAAACCAATCATGTGTATGAGCAACTGAAAGCTCAAGTTAAATTGTGCAAAACAAAATATTTTTTGAGTTCTTTAGTTTTATACTTTTACATTTAAAATAAATATTGTATTTATGTTTGTATAATACATGTTCCTATTCTACTAAAAGTATCCCAGCATCTCAGATATAGTCAAGCAAGGCTGAGAAAAAAGAAAGCACAGAGATGATCAGAGCAGGAAGAGTAAAGGGTAAAATTTATTTCCTCTTGAAGGTAAATAAAATAACACTTTCATTACAGGAATGTGTGACCATAGAACTTAGTTTTGATAGTAAAATATTTGTGATTTTAACAAGTTACATAAAATGAAATGCTTGACCTAATATGTATCAATATCACTGAGATATTAACTAGTAAGTAAATTTTAACTACATCCATAAATTAGCAATTTTGAAATGTTGCCCTAACACTGAAAACAGTACAAATATTTTTGTTGTACATTTTTGACAATCTATCCATGCCTTTAATACTACTGTGCAATAGGTTGATGCGAGAAAAATGAAGCTACCTTAAGAGAGATTTACTGAAAATCACATTTCTTAATTTATTCTAACATCGACAAAAAATTAAGTGAATTATTTATTTACAGTATGACTAAATTTCTTTTACTTTATTTTAACAAAAACATACATACATGCTAAGTTTCTCATAGAAGTCATTTTTAAACCTGACAAAGAAAACAACCAACTGAGATCCCTTAAGGATATAGATTCCTTTTCCAAGTTCTAGAAATTCTGATTTAGATAGTGTGGGATATGACCTGGAAGCCAGTAGAATTCAAAAAGCAACATTAAGAGTTAACATTGGCTGGGCATGGTGACTCAAGTCTGTCATCACAGCACTTCAGGAAAACAAGATGTGCAGATCACAAGGTCAGGAGAGCAAGATCATCTTGGCCAATATATATACATATACATATATATATAATACATATAGTATATATATTAAATATATGATATATAATTTAATATATTGTATATATAGTGTGTGTGTGTGTGTGTGTGTGTGTGTGTGTGTGTGTGTGTATTTTAGCCAGGCATGGTGGTGTGCCTGTAGTCCCAGCTTTTTGGGAGGCTGAAGCTGAGGAATCACTTAAACACGGGAAGGGGAGGTTGCAGTGAGCCGAGATCTTGTCCCTGCACTCCAGCATGGCCACAGAGCTAGACTCCATCTCAAAAAAAGAAAAAAAAAAAAAAAAAAGAGAAAGATAACATCAATCAGGCACAACATCTAATCTTAAGGATTACCAGAAAAATGAAACAAGTGCATAAATAACCTGAGAATACATGAAATACATTAAAGTTACACAGATTTGCAATGAATTTATATATATTTATATGCATATGTATATATGTATATGGAACATTGCTTGTACTTTAGGACACTTTACATGTTACAACTTGATTAAAATGTGCTTCTCATTTAATATTTAAAAATAAAAACCTCATTGATATAAAATTATGAAAATATCTTACCTAAACTGTCATATGTTACAAACAATTAAATATATTTCTGTAAATATAATACCTATGCTCTGAATCTTTTCTTCTCAGGAGATTAAATACTCCTCTTAGTAATTGATACCTCTTGTTCAAGTTGTTACATTTCTGTGAAAAATAAGTATTCATTGGTGTTATAGAATCAAGATTACAAAACAGCTTCTATTTGAATAAAGAGTCCTGTTCTTATAAAGAGCAAACATCTCACAAAGAAAATTATTAAATACAATTCCTACTTGACAGAGAAAATAAAGAGCTTTGGTAGATTTTATTGTAGATTTTGTATTCTGCTGTAATTAAAATAACAACAACACTTGCACAACTTCAATGGAATAATTTAAGCCATTTATTTATATTATTACTAATTTTAATTTTATGTTACAGTGTTTTTACTAAAACATCTTTCAATTTAACAATTAGACAAGTAAATTTATTAAAAAATAAACCTTGGGGATTTCCTAAATATCTGTGCATGTTCAATACACAAAATAATTTAATCTTGTTTTTCAGAGGGCCGAGAAATCACTACTCATTACCATAAAATAATTTTTAAATTCACAGGTGTTATAATGTATCTATAATATAAAGCATGCATTTGTGTAAGGCAAATACATCAAATAGAGTCATATAAATTTGCTGATTTGAATTTGCAGACAACAGAATTTAATTCTAAGTATATAATTACTCCAAAAAAAAAAAAAAAAGAAAAAACCTAATAGTTGTGCAATTACCTGACTAGAAAGTGATAGCCTTCATCTTGAACAAATATCACCACTTTAACATCCAGCTCTCTTTTTAGCCTCATGCATTTCAAGGAAATCACTTGTCTTCTAACTACAAATAATAAGCACATTCCTTTCCCTTCAGGTGCACTAAGATAGAGAAGCTAGAAGCAGACATGGGGAATATGCCTGCAACTCCAGAAAGATGTATGAAATCAGACACACAACTCTCTCTGTCAGATAACCAAAACAAAGAAACATAGAGGCAGTCCAAGCCTCTGATAAACTCTCTGAGACTGAATCTTGAAAAACTTTTAGTCCGTTAACAGAGTGTGGCTCTGACTTAACCTGTCAGCCACCCCTCTCAGATTGATTCAAAATAAACCTGTCCTGTTGACAGTCAAGCCACCCTTCAGGTTTCCCTCCTCTTGCTTTCATTTTTACATTTGGTGCTGAAACCTGGGGCTGGTATGGGGGCAGAGGCCCCTTTGGATCCCAGGAAGCTGTGGGCAATGGCAGCTTATCCTAAGTTAATTCCTGGATCCTTAGAGTCTCTGGCCACCTGCCCCATCTTTTCTGTCATTTAACTCTTCAAGCAATTTGTATGAGAAGGACAACTGACCTGAAGGAAAACTCAAGGCTCAGGCCAGGGCTCTAAAACTCTTAAGTCTCAGGAATACACCTCTAACCACCAGCAATAGGTATTTAACTTCCTAAAACCAGCTCCCTCTTTTCTCTCTCTCTCTCTCTCTCTCTCTCATTCTCTTACTCTGTGTTCCTCATGTGGCTCCAGTCTTGGAGTCCGTTTGCCAATTCCAAGTAGAACATCCAACAGACAACACTAATTCAGCCATCTGGTAAGATCTACATTTTCCTGGCTTTCTCTTGGTACTGGAGAAAGTCTGGCCTGCTGTCCAGTTCCTCAAGGACCAATGGGAATAAGCTATAGGAAACCTTGGGGACATGTAGTGCTTTCTCAGTGTAACTGTCCTCTTTCAGAAAGAGGATTCCGGGTCTCTGTCTATTGACTGGGGACATGTAGAACAAAACAGATATTTTTCAAAATACCTTTATAGCAAATCCAGCTTCCCAGAAATGCTAATTGTTAGGTACATGAATATACCAATATATCATTAACTTGTACCCATGGGAAAGGTTTAGTGTTACTGCCATTTAGAAGAAAAACAAACAAATGAAACAACACATTTTACGTTAAACTTAAAAATTGCTAAAAGTTACATTATAAAATGAAATTGAAAGTGCTAACCATAAATTTTCATGCAAGGTGTATAAAAACAGTAAAAATTTAACAATTGTAAACAGATTTAAAAATGTACATTTTGATTAAAAATTTAAAAATTGGTTTGGGAACGCACTGAGCTAGCTTGAAGAGTTTTTATTTTTTTTTCA
>NW_026658317.1:0-4180 GCF_009828535.3 Hylobates moloch | reverse complement strand
AAGAAGATTCAGGCCGGGCGCGGTGGCTCACGCCTGTAATCCCAGCCCTTTGGGAGGCCGAGGCGGGCGGATCACGAGGTCAGGAGATCGAGACCATCCTGGCTAACACAGTGAAACATCGTCTCTACTAAAAATACAAAAAAAATTAGCCGGGCGTGGTGGTGGGTGCCTGTAGTCCCAGCTACTTGGGAGCCTGAGGCAGGAGAATGGCTTGAACCCGGGAGGCGGAGCTTGCAGTGAGCCGAGATTGCGCCACTGCACTCCAGCCTGGGCGACAGAGCGAGACTCCGTCTCAAAAAAAAAAAAAAAAAAGATTCAAGATTCAAAGAAGACAATTGTTTGTGGATGACAAAACATCTTAGGACAGCCACTATTAAAAACACAATTGGGTTGGGTGCAGTGGCTCACGCCTGTAATCCCATCACTTTGGGAGGCCTAGGTGGGTGCATCACCTGAGGTCAGGAGTTCAAAACCAGCCTGGTCAACATGGTGAAACCCTGTCTCTACTAAAAATACAAAAATTAGCTGGGTGTGGTGGCAGGTAATCTCAACTACTCAGGAGGCTGAGGCAGGAGAATTGCTTGAACCTGGGAGGCGGAAGTTGCAGTGAGCTGAGATCACGTCATTGCACTTTGGCCTAGGCGACAAGCGTAAGACTCCAAACAAAACGGGCCGGGCATGGTGGCTCATGACTGTAATCCCAGCACTTTGGGGGGCAGAGGTGGGCGGATCACGAGGTCAGAAGTTCAAAACCAGCCTGACCAACGTGGTGAAACCCCCATCTCTACTGAAAATACAAAAATTAGCCAGGCATGGTGGCACATGCCTGTAATCCCAGCTACTCGGGAGGCTGAGGCAGGAAAATGGCTTGAATCCAGGAGGCGGAGGTTGCAGTAAGCCGAGATAGTGCCACGCCTGGGCAACAGGGCGAGACTCCATCTCAAAAGGACAACAACAACAAACACAATTAACAGGCAGGGCTTAGTGGCTCATGCCTGGAATCCCAGCACTTTGGGAGGCCAAGTTGGGTGGACCATGAGGTCAGGAGATCGAGACCATCCAGGCCAACATGGTGAAACCCCATCTCTACTAAAAATACAAAAATTAGTTGGGCATGGTGGTAGGCACCTGTAGTCTCAGCTACTCGGGAGGCTGAGGCAGGAGAATCACTTGAACCCAGGAGGCAGAGGTTGCAGTGAGCCAAGATCACGCCACTGCACTCCAGCCAGGTGACAGAGCGAGACTCCATCTCAAAAAAAGAAATTTGGTTACCTCTGTGGCATACAATGATTTTATGTAACAATTATAATTATTAATAACAAACACTAAGCCATATCAGAATTATAGGAGTATTCCATAATTTGGGAACACATACCAATAACATATTTATACAAATACAGCGCAAAGAAAACCAAACACCATTTTATATTTGACAATGCTTTTGTATGACTTTGTTTTTTTTTTTTTTTTGAGACGGAGTTTCGCTCTTGTTGCCTAGGCTGGAGTGCAATGGTATGATTTCAGCTCACCACAACCGCCACCTCCCGGGTTCAAGCAATTCTCCTGCCTCAGCCTCCTGAATAGCTGGGATTAGAGGCATGCGGCACCACGCCCGGCTCATTTTTGTATTTTTAGTAGAGACGGGGTTTCTCCATGTTGGTCAGGCTGGTCTCAAACTTCCAATCTTAGGTGATGCCCGCCTCGGCCTCCCAAAGTGTTGGGATTACAGGCATGAGCCACTGCGCCCAGCCTTGTATGACTTTTATACCAAATAAGCCAAATGTCACTGTTGCATTAATGCATTATTGATGTCAAACCCAATTTTTCTTTCTTTCTTTTTTTTTTTTTTTTGAGATGGAATCTTGCTCTGTTGCCAGGCTGGAGTGCAGTGGCGCAATCTCAACTCACTGTAACCTCCGTCTCCCAGGTTCAAGTGATTCTCCTGCCTCACCCTCCCAAGTAGCTGGGATTAAAGGCGCCTGCCACCATGCCTGGCTAATTTTTGTATTTTTAGTAGAAACGGGGTTTCACCATATTGGCCATGCTAGTCTTGAACTCCTGACCTTGTGATCTGATCGCCTCGGCCTCCCAAAGTGCTGGAATTACAGACCATGAGCCACCACACCCAACAAACCCAATTCTTAATAAAACTTTATAGACAAACGCATTTTAATCTTAATCAGTTTGACCATAAAGTAAGATTTTCATAAACCTTTTATAACCCTTTACAAATTTTTGTTAAAGAGCAGATCATCATGGCCAGGACCGGTGGCTCACACTTGTAATCCCAGCACTTTGGGAGGCCGAATCAAACAGATCACCCGAGGTCGGGAGTTCAAGACCAGCCCGACCAACAGCAAAGAGTGCAAGGCAGATCAATCCAAAGAGAATAGCAGTTAACATCCTGTAATGCTAAACCTGTTTTCAGCTGAAAGGGAGTTTACTGAGAGAAGCCTCCAACTCCCTAAATCTTAAAGGGACTCTAACCCTTCTAAGTTGGGCCTCTAACCCTAGGTCAGTCAAGCATTCTTGCCTTTTATTTTTATTTATTTATTTATTTTTGAGACAGAGTCTCACTTTGTTGCCCAGGCCGGAGTGCAGTGGCATGATCTCGGCTCCCTGCAACCTCCACCTCCCAGGTTCAAGTGATTCTCTTGCCTCAGGCTCTTGAGTAGCTGAGATTACAGCCTTGCGCCACCACACCCAGTTACTTGTATTTTTAATACAGATGGGGTTTCGCCATATTGGTCAGGCTGATCTTGAACTCCTGACCTCAGGTGATCCACCCACCTCAGCCTCCCAAAGTACTGGGATTATAGCCATGAGCCACCGCACCTGGCCTCCTGCCTTTTATTAAGAAAGGGGCCTCTGGCTGGGCACGGTGGCTCACGCCTGTAATCCCAGCACTTTGGGAGGCCGAGGCGGGCAGATCACGAGGTCAGGAGATCGAGACCATCCTGGGTAACACGGTGAAACCCCGTCTCTACTACAAATACAAAAAATTAGCCGGGCGTGTTGGCGGGTGCCTGTGTCCCAGCTACTTGGGAGGCTGAGGCAGGAGAATGGCATGAACCCAAGAGGCGGAGATTGCAGTGAGCCAAGATCATGCCACTGCACTCCAGCCTGGGCGACAGAGCAAGACTCCATCTCAAAAAAAAAAAAAAAAGAAAGGGGCCTCTAACCCACTCTGACTTAGGAGAGACTCTAAGTCCCCTAAATTGGGCCTCTGACCCAATCCCATTCTTTACCCGGATATAGGCATCCCCACTAACCCAAAGTTCACCAATTAGTCCCGCAGTCTATTTCCTTTGGGGCAGGTGGTTTCTTCAATATTGTCCTTTCAGGATTCACCAGGCAGATGTTACCAGACCCCACCACTTACACAGTTAGCCTTTGAGTTGGGGATTTCCACACTATAGTCCCTTCATAGTCACCAGAAAGATGCTACAGGAAAGGGGTCCTGATTCAGATCCCGAAAGAGGGTTCTTGGATATTGCACAAGAAAGAATTCAGGGCAAGTCCACAGAGCAAAGCAAAAGCAAGTTCGTTAGGAAAGTAAAGGAATAAAAGAATGGCTACTCCATTGACAGAGCAGCCCTGAGGGCTGCTGGTTGCCTATTGTTACGGTTATTTCTTGATGATATACTAAGCAAGGGGTGGATTATTTATGCCTCCCCTTTTTAGACCATATAGGTTAACTTCCTGACAATGCCATGGCATTTGTAAATTGTCATGGAGCTGGTGGGAGTGTAGCAGTGAAAATGACCAGAGGTCACTCTCGTGGCCATCTTGGTTTTGGTGGGATTTAGCCGGCTTCTTTACTGCAACTCGTTTTATCAACAAGGTTTTGTTTTTGAGACGGCGTTTCACGCTTGTTGCCCAGGCTTGAGTGCAATGGCGCAATCTCAGTTCACTGCAACCTCTGCCTCCCGGGTTCAAGCAATTCTCCTGTGTCAGCCTCCCAAGTAGCTGGGATTACAGGCATGCGCCACCACGCCCGGCTAATTTTTTTTTTTTTTTTTTTGAGACGGAGTCTCGCTCTGTTGCCCAGGCTGGAGTGCGGTGGCACGATCTCAGCTCACTGCAAGCTCCGCCTCCCGGGTTCATGCACGCCATTCTCCTGCCTCAGCCTTGAACCAAGTAGCTTGGTCTACAGGCGCCTGCCACCATGCCCGGCTAA
>NW_026658316.1:0-4180 GCF_009828535.3 Hylobates moloch | reverse complement strand
CCACACTGACTTCCACAATGGTTGAACTAGTTTACAGTCCCACCAACAGTGTAAAAGTGTTCCTATTTCTCCACATCCTCTCCAGCACCTGTTGTTTCCTGATTTTTTAATGATGGCCATTCTAACTGGTGTGAGATGGTATCTCACTGTGGTTTTGATTTGCATTTCTCTGATGGCCAGTGATGATGAGCATTTCTTCATGTGTTTAAACTATACTACAAGGCTACAGTAACCAAAACAGCATGGTACTGGTACCACAACAGAGACATAGATCAATGGAACAGAACAGAGCCCTCAGAAATGATGCCGCATAGCTACAACTATCTGATCTTTGACAAACCTGACAAAAACAAGAAATGGGGAAAGGATTCCCTATTTAATAAATGGTGCTGGGAAAACTGGCTAGCCATATGTAGAAAGCTGCAACTGGATCCCTTCCTTACACCTTATACAAAAATTAATTCAAGATGGATTAAAGACTTATATGTTAGACCTAAAACCATTAAAATCCTACAAGAAAACCTAGGCAATACCATTCAGGACATAGGCGTGGGCAAGGACTTCATGTCTAAGACACCAAAAGCAATGGCAACAAAAGACAAAATCGACAAATGGGATCTCATTAAACTAAAGAGCTTCTGCACAGCAAAAGAAACTATCATCAGAGTGAACAGGCAACCTACAGAATGGGAGAAAATTTTTGCAACCTACTCATCTGACAAAGGGCTAATATCCAGAATCTACAATGAACTCAAACAAATTTACAAGAAAAAAACAAACAACCCCATCAAAAAGTGGGCAGAGGACAAGAACAGACACTTCTCAAAAGAAGACGTTTATGCAGCCAAAAAACACATGAAGAAATGCTCATCATCACTGGCCATCCTTAAAATTCTTATACTCCCATAGAATTTACTTCTAAACCATACTTCCCTTAGACTTGAGCAAGAATATTCCCTGCCCAGCCCAGCATTCAGAGGATCCCAATTAAACCCTCCTCTTGCCTTCCCCTTCCCCACAGGGTGACGATTCTGTAAGTCCAAGTAATTATATCTCCTAACCCTCCCATGTAAGCCATGGTCTGGGTATCCGGACCCTGGAATTTCCTGCCAGGATAGTCCAAAACCAAGACTCAGGTCTATCCTTCAGAGGGAAGTTTGCATTCCACACAAAGGGAGGCCAAGGGGCAGGGAATGTGAATGAATGACAAGCCGTGGTGTCCATACATAAGTTTGCAAATCTCAGTGATAGAATAAGTTGGCATGAAAAGAAGGAGGGGTAGGATAGAGCCTGGAGGCCAGCTTCTTCTGAACCAGTAAATTCTGGTGCAGGGCTTTTCTCAGGTGCTTTGCATATGTTACCTCATTTAATCCTGCAGAACACTTCAAGGTAGTGTTCTACTGTCACATTATGGGACAGGGAGATGAGGCTCAGGGGAGTTAAGTAACAGACCCAAGGCAACTGACTTGGTAAGAAGTTGAGCTGAGATTAAACCTCAGGTGATTCAGCTCTAAAGTGCATGTGTTTTTCCACCTTGTTATGCTGCCTGTGATCAGTATCTTTGCTTTTATAATTTCCCAGTTCTTTCCAGAACCTAGCCTGGTCCTTGACACTTGGTGACATGCAATAAATATTTGCTGAGTAACTAACAAAACAGACCATTTATTCATCTTTACTAGTTATTTATTATTTATTTATTTATTCACCTTTACTATTAATGGTATATACAATATAACAGTGGTGTAGGTGAGGAATTTCATGTCAAATATACTGAAAGGGACATTTCACTCCTGATCCGTCTGTACTGGTTGGATGTGTTGATCTCTCCCTATGGCCATGTAGCTTTTGGGCTCATCTCTCCATTTGTCAGTTTAGTAAATTGCTGCAAATGTTCTGGCTAGTGAGGACTCAAATGTCCCAGAACAAACTTTTGTTCAAAAAAAATATTAATAAACACCATATATGCTGCTGTAGTCCAAAATGTTTTTCTTTTCTTACTTAAAAATGGCACAAACTCTGAGTATTAAGGTAATCAAGAAGTTGTGAGAATGCCTGTTTCGCAGGAGTTGATTGGCAGGGTCCCTCTGTTGGTGTGGCCCCGCTTGTCTGGGCTGTAATTCTTCCACGTGTGTGGGCCACCCATGCTGGTCACTCCTGGAATGGTCGGTGTGCTGTCCTGGGGCTTGGTCTTTCCCTGTGCTCACCCCCACTTATCATGGATGCCAAGACCATTCTCTGCTGTTGGCAGAAAGCCGTGGAACATACTTCCCTAATTCCTGCTATAGGCTCATTTTGGTATTTTCCCCATGTGCTCCCATTTGTACACTTAATTGTTTGGGCTTATTTATCTGTCTTCCTTGCTAAACTGTAGGCTCATTTGCGGACAGGCTTTGTGTCTCTCTTGTTTACCATTGTATCATCACATCTAACACAATGCCTGGTACTTAGAATACTTAATGAATATTTACAGAATGACAATGGACTGCCATCATAATTGAGTCATTAACTACTTTTTCAAAAAATTCTATCATTAAGGTATCAGATCAAAGTTTCCTTTCACAAAAATCTTACATTTTCCTCTATACTGTAATTGTATCTACCTGCTTGGAGACTCACCAAGAGTGTGGTCACTGTGTACCCTCCCAGAGTGACTTTTTTATCTCATTTAGAACTATTTGTTACTGTGATTCTCTTAAGCAAATGGTTTTGCCCACGCAGAGCTGTTCGCTCACTGACACAGGCTTAACTGGTTAAAGAACTCACAGGTTGTTTCTCACCATTAACGGCTATTATGTTATTTTTACCATCAGTTATACCTCATCTCTGCTTCTATCTTTACAACTGCAGGCTTTGGTCATTTTTAAAGTCATTCAAGTTTAGATTGCATTGACACTAAATCAAATCATAGAGGACAAACAACTATATATTTTCACTGAGAGTGGGCACAGTAAAAAGTTCCCAGGCTTTCTCTCCTACTTTTAGATAGGTCTTTTTCAGAAGCTTCCTATCTCCCTAAGAAGTCTGAGAGTTATTACAATTTCTTTACCCTCTGCTTACATATCCCATCACATAGAAAACCATTTAATAGAATCTGTTATATCAGAGGCAGAACTTTACCTCTGCTCTCTTAGAGTCCCAGGTAGACCTGATAATGAAATTGACATAAGATAGATTAATAGGTATATTAGTCCATTCTCATGCTGCTAATAAAGACATATCTGAGACTGGGTAATGTATAAAGGAAAGAGGTTTAATTGACTCACCGTTCTGAAGGTCTGAGGAGGATTCAGGAAACCTACAATCATGGTGGAAGAGGAAGCAAACATGTTCTTCTTTATGTGGTGGCAGCAAGGAGAAGTGCTGAGTGAAGCAGGGGAAGTGCCCTTTATAAAACCATCAGATCTCATGAGAACTCACTCACTATTACAAGAACTGCATGGAGGTAACCCCCCGCCCATGATTCAATTACCTCCTACTGGGTCCCTCTCATGACACGTGGGGATTGTGGGAACTACAGTTTAAGATGAGATTTGGGTGGGGACACCACTAAACCACATTAATAGGATAAAAGCATATAAGTTTTACATAACACAGGAGCCCTTATAAGAAAATGAAGACCCAAACAAGTGGCGAAACCTAAATACTTTTATACTTGGTTGAACAAAGAGAGACAATTGTGAAAAAGTAACCAAATTATGAGGGAAGACTAAAGGAACATCAATAAGAATTATTTTAACAAGGTCTGTGTGTACAGAATTCTCTTAGTTGTGACTCCCCATCAAAGAATGTTTCTTTTCTCCTGGCAGAAAGACAGCAACTTTCACATGTGAGTTTTTATCTCCTGTTTTCAGGGAAAAAAGGGAAAAGATTAGGGTGCCCTTTTTGTATCTGCTGTTATTCAAGTGCCCTTAGCTCAAACTAATCCTTATACCAAAATGGCATATTCTGGGGTACATATTCTGCCATTCTTCACTACTAAATAACAGAACATATGCTTACCTGTGTACTAGCTATTTCGTTTCTGGGTTTCTGGTATATGCCAAACAGAAATGTATATGCATGAGCCCAAAAAAATCTACAAAATCTTTATACCAGCATTATTTGTAATAGTCCAAACGGAAAACAGTCCAAGTTTCCATCAACAGAAGAATGCATACCTAAACTGCCATATAGCAAATAT
>NW_026658315.1:0-4183 GCF_009828535.3 Hylobates moloch | reverse complement strand
ACACACCACAGGCAAACTACCAGAAATGAAGGATACCGACAAAACTCCACACACATCTACACACCACAGGCAAACTACCAGAAGTGAAGGATACAGACAAAACTCCACACACATCTACACACCACAGTCAAACTACCAGAAGTGAAGGATACAGACAAAACTCCACACACATCTACACACCACAGTCAAACTACCAGAAGTGAAGGATACAGACAAAACCCCCACACACACACCACAGGGAAACTACCAGAAGTGAAGGATACAGACAAAATTCCAGACACACACACACACCACAGTCAAACTACCAGAAGTGAAGGATACAGATAAAACCTATAAAAAAAAAAAAAACAAGAAAATTAAAGACCATTATATACAGAAGAATAAAGAATTACAGCACACTTTTCATCATAAATGATTCTGGCCAGAACACCATAAAGTGGCATATTTAAAATAGGAAAAGAAAAGACATTAGCCCAGAATTCTAGACTGAGAGCAAATATCTTTCATAAATCAAAATGAAAAAAGACATCCTTAGGAAAAAAAGAGAAAAAGCTGGGGAAATTCATTGCTAGCAGATCAGTACTGCAAGAAATATGAAATGAAATTCGTTCTTTTTTTATCCCCCAAGACGGCGTTTCACTCCATCACCCAGGCTGGAGTGTGGTGGCACAATCTCAGCTCACTGCAACCTCCTTCTCCTGGCTTCAAGCAATTCTCCTGCCTCAGCCTCCCGAGCAGCTGGGATTACAAGTGTGCACCACCACACCCGACTAGTTTTTGTATTTTGTATTTTTAGTAGAGACAAAGTTTCACCATGTTGGCCAGACTGGTCTCGAACTCCTGACCTGAAATGGCCCTCTCGCCTCGGCCTCCCAAGAAAGGAAGTTCTTTAAGCATGGCTCTGAGAGAAGAGAGCAGCAGGAAATTAGAACTGCAGCGAGAGGAAGGGCTGCATGTCTCGGTTGTGGTGGTGGCTGCATGACCGTGCATTTGCGGAAATTCTTACAGCCATGCAGAAAGTGAGACGCACTGACCCATTCAGCATCTGAACCAGAGCTGCCAAAAGTGAGTGTTACGAAACAATGGATCGTGGAGGGTAAAACAGAATCCTGCGAAGCCATTTCTCCAAGGTAAGAAATAAACTGTATTCTTGTACAGGAAGAGAAGGGGCACACCTCAGCCTCCTGACACTTCCGTTTTGGGATATATTTATGAGTAGGCTATTTAAGTCATGAGATGGCTCCAAGCCTCCTCTCCCTCCCAGCTGCCGTGGGTTGGGTGAGGTGATGAAATGAGTAACCAAGAGAGCACCAGCTATTGGTGGACGCATCTGAGAAGAGCTCAGAAGACGGGCTCAGATATTCCTCTGGCCCATCAGCCTGCCCTGGGATCACCTTTTGCTCCACACAGTGTACCACCACCATGCTGGCAAGCTGGGTGCCTGGCCTGGGGATCTCCTAGTGTCCACTGGCCCGTGGCGGGTGGCTGTGCCTCCGTAGGCAGGGAGCGTCAGGGCTGCTTTTGAGACCTTTCAGAGTCAGGCTGACATCTGAGTAAGAAGCCTTTCAAAGAAATCACAGTTTTTGCAGAATCCATCCAGAAAAATGAAAGATCCTTCAGAGCCACTTCCTGTGTTCTAAGCCCAGCAATCCTGACGTTTTTGCGTTTCCTGATGCTGAGACTCCATTTGGTATCTGCGCTCTCACAGTTTCCTTCAGACCACTCAGCCCTAGTACCTCTCGGCCACCAGCTCCAAGTCCTGCCTCTCACCTGAAAGGCTGATCTCACGTCTCAGCTTTCTGTTTGAGACCCTCCACGCGCTGGTTGTGGGGGTTTGCCACGTCCCAGCGCAGATCCTTCTTGATCTGCCCCGGGAAAGCCTTGTTCCCCTGACAGTTTTCTTCCTCCTCTCTCCTCTGACTTGAAGTCGGCTGTTCACCGTCTCCTCCTTGCTGCCGGTCATCCTTCCATGCCCAGCTCTGATTGCCACCTCCAGGAAGCCTCCCTGGAGTCAGGTCCCCTGCAGCACTTTTCCTCACTGCTCGTGCTTGTCTCTACCACACGCCTGTTTGCTCTTCCGAGAGTCCCTATAGCCTTTGAAAGCAAGACCTGTCTCATTTATCATTTTCATTGCGCCTTCACTGTGAGGCATTATACGTGCTCCGCACACACTGGATGAATGGATAAAACCAACATCTTATGACTCACTTGTCAGGGATTATTGATAATCAACTTAATAAATGAACTGCTATTAGCGACGCCGATAAAGTAATCCTGTTTAGAGCCTGAACATAAAGATAATCAATTTAAAAGATGTGTGTAAAGCTGATTCACATTCACCTGATTTCTTAAGCTCCTTTAGGTTCTATTAGTCAAAACGGGAGCAGACGCCAGCCTCCTCGTGCGTGCCACACACCTGCAACCTGCAGTTCTTCGGTTAATAGGAAGCCATATGCTTCTGGGGAGGAGGCACCCTCTCTCACAGTCTCCTCCACCACCGTGGGCTGCAGGCTCTTCATTTTTAGTTTCAGCTGGGGGGAAGCGGAGGGGAGATTTCTGGTCCAGCCTCTGTTGCAACCGTTGCCAGCACATGCAGAGAGAGCATTTGCACTCTGATCGGTCCAGCCCTAGGGGTTCCCAGGTCCCTGATGATGTCTCTTGTCAGAGGTGCAGGCATCTGGGCATGAGGTGAGGACATGGGGATTCGAATGACTCTTGGCACTTGCTCCTGGGGGTCTCTGCCCATCGGGGAAGCAGCTCAGCCCACACCCGCCGGACCCAACAGGCAGCCGTGAAGAAGGGCAGCGGGACATTATCCATCTACCTGTTTTGTGCTGTTTCCAGTATCTTACCTTACATCTCTTCATGGATTTCATTGTTTCTCTAGTAAATTCTTCACTTTTTACCTCATTTCTTTTTTCTTGTGCATACCAATTCTAGTCTTATTCTAACTTTTTTCTATTAGAAAAAATGTCCTTAAAGTTAAATCAAAAACTTAAGTAAAATGAAAGACAAATTAAAAACTTCCATTTTTAAATTTTGTATTTTACTTATTCTTTTCTATTCTTTTTCATATTTTACTTCAACATCTAGTTTTTAGCCTCCTACAACTGATATTGTTTTCATGAAGAGCTTAGTTAAGAGGGAAGTTCCTAAGACTGGGGCCTGCTTCGTTCATTAATACTCCTGGCTATGAATGAGGGCTCATACCTGTAATCCCAGCACTTTGGGAGGCCAAGGTGGGCAGATCACTTGAGGTCAGAAGTTCGAGACCAGCCTGGCCAACATGGCGAAACCCTGTCTCTACTAAAAATACAAAAAATTAGACATGTTGGCGCGTGCCTATAATCCCAGCTACCCAGGAGGCTGAGGCAGGAGTATTGCTTGAATCTGGGAGGCAGAGGTTGCAGTGAGCTGAGATTGCACCACTGCACTCCAGCCTGGGCAACAGAGCGAGAAAGAAAAAAAAAATACTCCTTAGGGCTGTCCGCTCAGGGGGCTGCAGTGAGTGCTGTCTTTTACCATCCAGCCCTTTTGTGGAGAACTGCAACTTAGGTACACATAATCCACAGAAGACGTAAGCTTCTTTTTTAAGCCAACTATGCCATTG
This sequence comes from Hylobates moloch, assembly GCF_009828535.3. Lineage (NCBI taxonomy): Eukaryota > Metazoa > Chordata > Mammalia > Primates > Hylobatidae > Hylobates > Hylobates moloch. The sequence continues at coordinate 573 of NW_026658315.1, read as the reverse complement.
CAGGTGCAAAGAAGAAATGCAGCTTAGCGAGCTCACCACAGGGAGACATCCCTAGAGATGCGTCTCTGGGAAACCTGGCGGCCCTGTGCCCCTGCCACCCAGCCATGGGCAGTGCCTGGGCAGTACTGTAGCCAGCCTCTCAGCACACTGGCAGTCCATTCATTAAATGAGTTATTAAACTGATGCTTAAACTGTAAAATTAGGACTCGTTGTAAAGAGCTAACACAATATGTAATTATGTGAAGTGGAGGGTAACTGTCTCTGGCACGTCCATTGCCGGGGTATCCACTGCCCATGATTTTATGCTGTGCAGACACTTTCATGTGTGTATAAAAATGTACACATATGGACGTATTTTACAATAAACATGAGGTCCCACTGCATGCATTACTGTACAGTTTCCTTTTTTCTCCCAAATATTTTGTTAGTTTTCTGTTGCTATCACAAAAACTGCCACTAACTTAGTGGCTTAAAACAGGACGTCTGTCCTCAGCCAAGTCCTGCAGGTCATGAGCCAACACGGGTGTCTCTGGGCTGAGCCTGAGGTGTCGGCAGCCTGCCCTCCTTCCCGGG
>NW_026658314.1:0-4184 GCF_009828535.3 Hylobates moloch | reverse complement strand
CACACTGCTTTGAATGTGTCCCAGAGATTCTGGTATGTTGTGTCTTTGTTCTCGTTGGTTTCAAAGAACATCTTTATTTCTGCCTTCATTTCGTTATGTACCCAGTAGTCATTCAGGAGCAGGTTGTTCAGTTTCCATGTAGTTGAGCGGTTTTGAATGAGTTTCTTGATCCTGAGTTCTAGTTTGATTGCACTGTGGTCTGAGAGACAGTTTGTTATAATTTCTGTTCTTTTACATTTGCTGAGGAGAGCTTTACTTCCAAGTATGTGGTCAATTTTGGGATAGGTGTGGTGTGGTGCTGAAAAAGATGTATATTCTGTTGATTTGGGGTGGAGAGTTCTGTAGATGTCTATTAGGTCCACTTGGTGCAGAGCTGAGTTCAATTCCTGGATATCCTTGTTAACTTTCTGTCTCGTTGATCTGTCTAATGTTGACAGTGGGGTGTTAAAATCTCCCATTATTATTGTGTGGGAGGTTAAGTCTCTTTGTAGGTCACTCAGAACTTGCTTTATGAATCTGGGTGCTCCTGTGTTGGGTGCATATATATTTAGGATAGTTAGCTCTTCTTGTTGAATTCATCCCTTTACCATTATGTAATGGCCTTCTTTGTCTCTTTTGATCTTTGTTGCTTTAAAGTCTGTTTTATCAGAGACTGTGATTCCAACCCCTGCCTTTTTTTGTTTTCCATTTGCTTGGTAGATCTTCCTCCATCCCTTTATTTTGAGACTATGTGTGTTTCTGCACGTGAGATGGATTTTCTGAATACAGGACACTGATGGGTCTTGAATCCTTATCCAGTTTGCCAGTCTGTGTCTTTTAATTGGAGCATTTAGCCCATTTATATTTAAAGTTAATATTGTTATGTGTGAATTTGATCCTGTCATTATGATGTTAGCTGGTTATTTTGCTCGTTAGTTGATGCAGTTTCTTCTTAGCCTCTATGGTCTTTACAATTTGGCATGTTTTTGCAGTGGCTGGTACCGGTTGTTCCTTTCCATCTTTAGTGCTTCCTTCAGGATCTCTTTTAGGGCAGGCCTGGTGGTGACAAAATCACTCAGCATTTACTTGTCTGTAAAGTATTTTATTTCTCCTTCACTTATGAAGCTTAGTTTGGCTGGATATGAAATTCTGGATTGAAAACTCTTTTCTTTAAGAGTGTTGAATATAGGCCCTCACTCTCTTCTGGCTTGTAGAGTTTCTGCCGAAAGATCAGCTGTTAGTCTAATGGGCTTCCCTTTGTGGGTAGCCCAACCTTTCTCTCTGGCCGCCCTTAACATTTTTTCCTTCATTTCAACTTTGGTGAATCTGACAATTATGTGTCTTGGAGTTGCTCTTGTCGAGGTGTATCTTTGTGGTGTTCTCTGTATTTCCTGAATCTGAATGTTGGCCTGTCTTGCTAGATTGGGGAAGTTCTCCTGGATAATATCCTGCAGAGTGTTTTCCAACTTGGTTCCGTTCTCCCCGTCACTTTCAGGTACACCAATCAGACATAAGTTTGGTCTTTTCACATAGTCCCAAATTTCTTGGAGGCTTTGTTCGTTTCTTTTTATTCTTTTTTCTCTAAACTTCTCTTCTTGTTTCATTTCATTCATTTCATCTTCCATCGCTGATACCCTTTCTTCCAGTTGATCGCATCAGCTACCAAGGCTTCTGCAATCTTCACGTAATTCTCGAAACTTGGCTTTAAGCTCCGTCAACTCCTTTAAGCCCTTCTCTGCATTGGTTATCTTAGTTATACAGTCATCTATTTTTTTTTTTTTTTCAAATTTTTTAACCTCTTTGCCATTGGTTTGAATTTCCTCCTGTAGCTCAGAGTAGCTCGATTGTCTGAAGCCTTCTTCTCTCAACTCGTCAAAGTCATTCTCCATCCAGTTTTGTTCCATTGCCGGTAAGGAACTGTGTTCCTTTGGAGGAGGAGAAGTGCTCTGCTTTTTAGAATTTCCAGTTTTTCTGCTCTGTTTTTTCCCCATCTTTGTGGTTTTATCTACTTTTGTTCTTTGATGATGGTGATGTACAGATGGGTTTTTGGTGTGGGTGTCCTTTCCGTTTGTTAGTTTTCCTTCTACCAGACAGGACCCTCAGCTGCAGGTCTGTTGGAGTTTGCTAGAGGTCCACTCCAGACCCTGTTTTGCTGGGTGTCAGCAGCGGTGGCTGCAGAACAGTGGATATTCATGGACCGCAAATTCAGCTGTCTGATTGTTCCTCCAGAAGTTTTGTCTCAGAGAGGAGTACCTGGCCGAGTGAGGTGTCAGTCTGTCCCTACTGGGGGGTGTCTCCCAGTTAGGCTGCTCAGGGTCAAGGGTCAGGGACCCACTTTAGGAGGCAGTCTGCCCGTTCTCAGATCTCCAGCTGCGTGCTGGGAGAACCACTGCTCTCTTCAAAGCTGTCACAGAGGGACGTTTAAGACTGCAAAGGTTACTGCTGTCTTTTTGTTTGTCTGTGCCCTGCCCCCAGAGGTGGAGCCTACAGAGGCAAGCAGGCCTCCTTGAGCTGTGGTGGGCTCCACCCAGTTGGAGCTTCCCAGCTGCTTTGTTTACCTAAGCAAGCCTGGGCAATGGTGGGTGCCCCTCCCTCAGCCTCGCTGCCACCTTGCAGTTTGATCCCAGACTGCTGTGCTAGCAATCAGTGAGATCCGTGGGCGTAGGACCCTCCAAGCCAGATGCGGGACACAATCTCCTGGTGTGCTGTTTTCCAAGCCCGTTGGAAAAGCGCAGTATTAGGGTGGGAGTGACCTGATTTTCCAGGTGCTGTCTGTTACCTCTTTCTTTGACTAGGAAAGGGAACTCCCTGACCTCTTGCGCTTCCCGCGTGAGGCAATGCCTCGCCCTGCTTCGGCTTACGCACCGTGCGCTGCACCCACTGTCCTGCACCCACTGTTTGGCACTCCCTAGTGAGATGAACCTGGTACCTCAGATGGAAATGCAGAAATCACCCATCTTCTGCGTTGCTCACGCTGGGAGCTGTAGACTGGAGCTGTTCCTATTCGGCCATCTTGGCTCCCACCCCCAGCCTTTGCTAATCTTAAGAATAAAAAAACCTGGGACGGTTGAGGTGGCTCACGCCTGTAATTCCAGCACTTCAGGAGGCCAAGGTGGGAAGATGGCTTGAGCCCAGGAGTTAAAGACCAACCTGGGCAATATGATGACACCTTGTCTCTGCAAAATTTTTTAAAAAATGAGGCAGGAGGATTGCTTGAGCCTGGGAGGTCGAGGCTACAGTGAGCCATGACTGCACCATTGTAGTCCTGCCTAGGCGATGGGAGTGAGATCCTGTCTCAAAACAAAAAAAAACCAATATGATTCCACTAATATGAGGTATCTGAGATAGTCCAATTCATGGAAGCAAATAGCAGAATGGTGGCTGCCTGCGGTTGGGGAAGGGGAGATGGGGAGTTATGAATCAAGGGCCATGAAGTCTCAGCCCTGCAGATCCAACAAGCCCCAGAGATCTGCCTGTAGTCGACAACACTGAATTCTGCATTTTAAAATTCATCCAGGCACGGTGGCTCATGCCTGTAATCCCAGCACTTTGAGAGGCCAAGGCAGGTGGATCATGAGTTCAGGGGTTTGCGATCAGCCTGGCCAAGATGGTGAGACTCTGTCTCTACTAAAAAATACAAAAATTAGCCAGGCATGGTGGTGCACACCTGTAATCCCAGCTACTGGGGAGACTGAGGCAGGATAATCACTTGAACCTGGGAGGCAGAGGTTGCAGTGAGCTGAGATTGCGCCGTTGCATTCTAGCCTGGATGACAAGAGCAAAACTCCATCTAAAAAAAAAAAAAAAAATGGCAAGAGGGTAGATCTCATATTTCCTGTTCTTACCATAATAAAATAAATTTAAAAAATTCAGATGCAAGCTGTGGGCTAAGGGAGGGGCGTGGCTGTGTTTCAGGGGTCTTTGAACTTGAGCAGGGTCAGCATGGCCTTGGGGACTTGGGAAAGCCTGGGTGCCCCCCTCCAAGGTGTCTCAGGTGGCAGGCTGGTGGCGAGCCCAGGAATCTGTATCCCTAACAAGCTCCAGGGACTCCACTTTGAGAAGCACTGCCCTGGGTCCAGGGTTGCCACTCTGACTGCCCGTGAGGGTCACTAGGGGACAGGGGCTGGAGCTTCTGGCCACATCCCACACCACTTAAATCAAATCAGCATAGTTACAACCTGGGCCTGTGTTTATAGTTCATTGCT
>NW_026658313.1:503-4185 GCF_009828535.3 Hylobates moloch | reverse complement strand
ATTACCTGGAGGCCATGGAGTGGAACTTCTGGAAGGCAAGAGAGAGGAAGGTTAAGGCTAGAAGGTGGGAAGCCAGGGCACTGTTGGGAAGGGGAAGGCCCTGGCGGGTATAGGGATGGGACACCTCCCTGTCCACTCACCCGGATGAACTCGTGGTGGTCCTCATTGCCGAACTGTTCCAGCACACACTCGGCTACGGCCAGCCGCTCCCGGGTTCCCTGGGCCTGCTCCAGCTGCATGTCCAGGGAGGCCACCAGGCCACGGGTGTGACCCCCTATCCCCTCCAGGCAGCGGGCCTTCTCCTCGTCCACCAGGTGGTGCAGCTCCTGGAACTCGCGGCGGATCACCCAGCTGAAGACATCCGACTCATTCTGGGACAGGGAGGGCTGGTCACTGCAGAGTCACAGCCAAGCTGCCAGGCTCTGTCTGGCCGGCCTCGGTGTCCCCAGGGCCTTCCTGACTGGGCTGGTCCTGGGACCTGAGTCTCTGGGGAGGCTGCATGGCCTGGCACCGGGCAGGGAATTCACCCCATGCGTGGGGAGCCCTGGCGGTGGCGATGGGGGGGGTGACCGCAGCTCCCATTTCATGCTTGGGGAGCCCTGGCGGTGGCCGTGGGGAGGGTGGCCACAGCTCCCATTTCAAATGGAGTGGCTCTGTTTTGGCCTATTTTTTTTTTTTTTTAGAGACAGGGTCTCACTCTGTTGCCCAGGCTGGAGCGCAGTGGCACAATCATAGCTCACTGTAGCCTTGACCTCCCAGCCTCAAGCAATCCTCCTGCCTCAGCCTCCTGAGTTGCTGGGATTACAGATGCACGCCACCGCACCCCACTTTGCCTATTTCAACTATTAAGTGTGCATGTAAGATTTTGTTTTATCACAGGGTTCCACAACTGAAGGAAAGCAGGAAGGCCCTGGGCGAGCAGGCTTTGCTGTGAGGGAGCCAGAACTGCCTGCAGAGCCCTGAGCTCTGCCTCCACCAGGCAGGGCTGATACTGCCTGCCACGCAAGGGTGAGGAGGGTAAATGAGGGAGGCCCAGTGCTCCTGGATCTCGCTCAGCTCCTGTTTCTGTTTCACAGCCACCTCCAGGGCCGGGGCTCCACGCCTCCCAGCCCCATGTACCTCTCATTTCAGGAGATCAGCCAGGGCCCAGGGCTGCCAGCCTCTCCACGCCTGCACACCCAGGTACTGGGAAGGCACCATGACAGGCTGGCAAGGTCAAGCAGACACAGGTGGCACAGGGGCGGAGGAGTCACACCCATGCTTTAAGCTGTTTACCCCCTGGGACTCAAGTCCTGGGTTATCTCAGTCTCAAGGACACAGAGGGCAAAAGCCAACTTGGAGCCAGTCCTGACGACAACTGGGTTGAATTCCCCTGAGAGGATTTGCACTTTCCCCGCCCCGCCCCAGAATGCTTTGAGTTCTGGCTTTATATGGAAGGCATGGTTTTCTGTAAAGGACCAATGAGAACGGAGCTCTACAGGAAGGTGAAGGTGGCAGGTCCCAGGCAGGGGCAGAGGGAAGGGGCACTCACGACGATTCGGGTCCGGTTGTTCACCAGTTTGGCGATGAGCTCATCCACCTTCTTCTGCTCCTGCTTCAGCTCAGAGATGAGGGCTGCGAGCTCCTCCTGGAGGCAACAGGCCATGGCCCCATGAGCAGCTGATCCCTCCCCCTCTCAGCTCCTTGGGTCACCTTCTTCGGAGTATCCCAATGGCCACAAGCACTCCCAGGGAAACCAGGGTAGGAACCAGAGCCACCCAGGTACCCTTGAGTCCAAAACGGGTTAAATTGTTCAAGAATAGTCCGGGCGCAGAAGCTCACACCTGTAATTCCAGCAGTTTGGGAGACTGAGGTGGGACTTCACTTGAGGTCAGGAGTTTGAGACCAGCCTGGCCAACATGGTGAAACCCCATTTCCATTAAAAATACAAAAATTAGCCAGGCGTGGTGGCGCACACCTGTAGTCCCAGCTACTTGAGAGGCTGAGGCACGAGAATTGCTCGAACCTGGGAGGTGGAGGTTGCAGTGAGCTGAGATCATGCCACTGCACTCCAGCCTAGGTGACACAGTGAGACTCTGTCTCAAAAAAATAAAAATAAAAAATAAGATTAAATAATTCAGGAATATTCTAGGCTGGGCACAATGGCTCATGCCTGTAATCCCAGCATTTTAGGAGGCCAAGGTGGATCACCTGAGGCTAGGAGTTTGAGACCAGCCTGGGCAACATAGTGAGATCCCATCTCTAATTTTATTTATTTATTTATTTATTTATTTTTGAGACAGAGTCTCGCTCTGTCACCCAGGCTGGAGTGCAGTGGCGCAATCTCGGCTCACTGCAAGCTCTGCCTCCCGGGTTCACGCCATTCTCCTGCCTCAGCCTCTCCGAGTAGCTGGGACTACAGGCGCCCGCCACCACGCCCAGCTAATTTTTTTGTATTTTTAGTAGAGACGGGGTTTCACCGTGGTCTCGATCTCCTGACCTCGTGATCCGCCCGCCTAGGCCTCCCAAAGTGCTGGGATTACAAGCGTGAGCCACCGTGCCCGGCCTAATTTTTTTTTAAAAAGAATATTCTGCATTGACAGTAGGAAATTCCCAGGCATAAGAGGGTCTCGATGTCACCCCTCTGCATGACATGGAGAGAGTCACTAAACGTTACAGCTACCAGAAGTCACCAAATGATGCTGGCACTTCCTGGATTGAATGCTGCCTCTAGGGGACCCACCAGGTGAACTCTGTGGTCACCAGCAGATCCAGAATTAGTGGGTATTTAATCAGGAGCCATCACAAAAAGGCCGGCGCCAGGTGAGGCTAATTCTAGGGCCAGTGGTGCTTACACGGGCCTGAGTTAAACCTGGTGAATCCCCACGCCTATAAACACCTGAATCCATTCCTGGTGGGCTTGGACACAGCACGATTTGCGACCTCCCCAAGCTGACATAAATGTACTTCTCCTGGACTGCCCTGGCCCCAAATCTGACCTAGCCTTGGGGGTGCCAACCAGGACCCCTGGACCACCATCTACTGCACAACTTGACCAGAGCCCCCGTCGGTTTGTATCCATGCAGTGTACAGAATATTTGGCTTAGATCGTGCCCAAGCACCAGAGAGCTGCAAGGGGCTTTCAGGAAGGGAGTTGAGTAAAGAATAAAGCACTTGCTGGCATAAACGGACAGAGTTCTTGCTCTGGAGAACGAGGCATCAGAACATCTCACAGCGGCCTAAAAACAGCATTGCAATGTGACCCTTCCCAGGCAGACCGATGGGACTCATTCCTTCCCCATGGGAGGAACTAAGTTATGCAAATCAATGCACCCATCAATTGAGTATCTCAAGGTCTCAATAAACAAGAGGCAACAGGAACACCTATAAGAGGGCAATAAAGGAGTGCAATTTAGTTGTATTCTGTGTTGCAGCAGAGAAGAGCCTTGGGATCATCAAAACCCAAATCTGGCTGGGTGCAGTGGCTCACGCCTGGAATCCCAGCACTTTGGGAGGCCGAGACGGGTGGATCATGAGGTCAGGAGATCGAGACCATCCTGGCTAACACAGTGAAACCCCGTCTCTACTAAAAATACAAAAAATTAGCCGGGCGTGGTGGCGGGTGCCTGTAGTCCCAGCTACTCGGGAGGCTGAGACAGGAGAATGGCGTGAACCCGGGAGGCAGAGCTTGCAGTGAGCCGAG
>NW_026658313.1:0-403 GCF_009828535.3 Hylobates moloch | reverse complement strand
CTGCACTCCAGCCTGGGCGACAGAGCAAGACTCCGTCTCAAAAAAAATAATAAAAAATAATAATAAAAAATAAAAAAATACAAAAAATTAGCCAGGCATGGTAGCAGGCGCCTGTAATCCCAGCTACTCGGGAGGCTGAGGCAGGAGAATGGCGTGAACCCAGGAGGCGGAGCTTGCAGTGAGCCGAGATCGCGCCAGGAGTTTGAGTCCAGCCTGGACAAAATAGTGAGACTCTGTCTCTACAAAAAAAAAAAAAAAAAAGCCCAAATCTAAAACAGGGACCCAAGCTGGGCTGCTGGATCCTAACCACAAAGGACAGACAAGCTCCCAGCCTGTTTCCCTCCCTCCTTCCCATTAACTAATAAAACATAAACTCGGCTTCCTCACCTGCAGTCGGCTTCCA
>NW_026658312.1:0-4185 GCF_009828535.3 Hylobates moloch | reverse complement strand
ACACTGTTGGTGGGACTGTAAACTAGTTCAACCATTGTGGAAGTCAGTGTGGCGATTCCTCACGGATCTAGAACTAGAAATACCATTTGACCCAGCCATCCCATTACTGGGTATATACCCAAAGGAGTATAAATCATGCTGCTATAAAGACACATGCACACGTATGTTTATTGCGGCACTATTCACAATAGCAAAGACTTGGAACCAACCCAAATGTCCAACAACGATAGACTGGATTAAGAAAATGTGGCACATATACACCATGGAATACTATGCAGCCATAAAAAATGATGAGTTCGTGTCCTTTGTAGGGACATGGATGAAACTGGAAAACATCATTCTCAGTAAACTATCTCAAGGACAAAAAACCAAACACCGCATGTTCTCACTCATAGGTGGGAATTGAACAGTGAGAACTCATGGACACAGGAAGGGGAACATCACATTCCGGGTACTGTTGTACGGTTAGGTGCAGGAATCAACATGGACATGGATACATAGGTAACAAACCTGGACATTGTGACACGAAAACTAAGTATAATTTACATTTTACCTGTTCTAAATAGAACATTTCCCTAATGGCTAGTGATGATGAACATCTTTCATATCCTTATCTACTATTGGTATATCTTTTGGATGAGATGTCTCAATGTTTTCTGTTGATTTTTTAATTGAAGTGTTTTATTTGTTTCATTTTTTTATTTTTCCTACATTTTGAGAGTCTGTTAGATATGTTGTTTGAAAATCTTGTCTCCTAGTTGCTAGCTTTCTTTTTCATTCTCTTATAGCATTTTTTTTTTTTTACAAAGCAAAGGCTTTTAATTTTGGTAAAGTCCAGTATATATTATTATTTTTTTCTTTTATGGATCATGCTTTTGGTATCATGTCAAAAAACTCTTCACAAAGCTTTAGGCTCTAAATATTTCTTCCTGTACTTTCTTTTAAGTTCTTGTAGTATAATTATTATATTTAAATTTATGACCAATTTTGAGTTATTTTTTGTATAAAGAATGATGTTTAGTTTGAAGTTCCTTTTTTGCCTATTAACGTTCAATAATTGTTCCAGTACTATTTGTTGAAAAGTTATCCTTTCTCCATTGAATTACTTTTGCAATTTTATTTTTAAAAATTGACAGGCTGTACCCATATGCAGCTAGATACGTGTTCTCTATTCTGTTCTTTTGATCTGTATATGTCCATCCTTCTGCCAACACTATGTAGTCCTAATGACTAGTTATATAATAAGTTTGAAATTGGGTAGAATGATTTCTTTCACTTTACCTTTCTTTTTCAGAATTGATTTTCCTAATTCTAATACCATATAAGTTTTAGAATAATCTTTCCTATATCAATAAAAAGTATTGCTGGAATATAAAAAAAAAAAAAAATATTTTCCATCCGCAGTTGGTTGAATCTATGGATGCAGAACCCATGGATATCAAGGGCCGACTGTGTGAGTGTGTGTGGATACATCTCTGTATGTTTGTGTGTGTGTGTATATATATATATATAAAATCAACTATGGTATATGGAATTTGGCATAATTATCTTTTTATTACATGTATTATATGAAAACATTAAAAGCATATGGGAAGAGGAGAGGATTCTTAATTCTAATAACTCACTGACAATATAATTGGTTTTACTCTTAGTTTATTTCCTATTCCCTCATTTTCTGTTTTTTTCTGAATATTCAATTATTTTTCAGATAACGGAAATTGGTAGGATATAGGTATGAAATGGTTTTGAATTTTCTCCAATAACTACCTGTAAATATGCCTTGTGGAAACTTATTTCCACCTCCTCCAGGCCTCCCATCCACCTTTGCCTAGCTGCCCTCACCAGACACGCTCAGGCCCAAAGGACTTAGTGTATAAAAGGGAGCCTGATGTGCCACTTACTCCTCCTTCCCCGTCCACTTATAGGTCTCTCTATTCCTCAGTGTTTTGGGGAATGGAAACTAAAGGGGAAGAAGAAGAGGTCCTCAATGCTTCCTATATGGTTGCATCCAAACGCTGGTCTCTCATGTGTGTTTCTGGGGACCCTCCTATCTGCACATTTCCTTGAGGAGTGAAATCTATTTCAGATCGATTCCTGTCAGTGTCTCCTGTGACTGCCTACTGCAGCATATGCCATAGATTCTTGCTGCTTGAAAATCCATTCCTTGTGGCTAGCCCTCTGGAATGGGATTCCGGCAAGTAAGCTGAAGCCCAACTTCCTCTTGTGAGGTTCACTTGAGCCATAGAAAACTCATACATTTTTTTCAAATTGTTGGTGGTAATGGAGACTTCTCCACTACTACCCACTTTCTCCACCCTGCCATTTCTCTAAAATTCTCTTCTCTACCTGTACATAAGCATTTATACTTCCACATTAGGGGAGGGACAATGCTATGGCTTGATGTAACATGACCATGTTCAATAAAAAATGGAGGCAAGCTAAAGTCTTCTCAGTTAGTGAATCCAGGATTTCTGAGTAATATTCATTCCCTCTCTTTTTTTGATTCTATCACAATCCCATCTCAATATTCATGACCATAGACTGAATAATAAAGTTAACGAACACTACACCCTTTGGAAAATTGTGATGAGCAAGAGAGAGAGATGAAAATTAGCTACATTTTAGAATTATTTATAAAACCATAAAAATGAAAATATAGTAGAATATACAATACTTATTTCTGTAACAGATCCTGAAGTTATAGTTTGTACTTATGACTTCCAAATTCTTCTGTCCAGTCCATGTTCTCTTTGGCGCTAAAGGAAACTCAGCTTCCAAGTTCCCTTAAGTGACAGAGAAATATAGAAAAGTTTAATTATTGGGGTCTTATTTATATAAAGTGCTATACAATTCTTTGAACATTTGACAGTGGACATGCTGAAATAGAGGCATTTGGGTTCCACCCTTTGTATTCCATTGGTACTCTTCCTGCAGATGATCATTTCCAGTCAATAGTAGGATACATTATCCTGTACCTGTTTTATTCTGGTGGCATGGAGTCAAAACTGACCAAATGAAGTCTCAGTTTCCAGTGCATTATTAGTCCATTCTCATGCTGCTAATAAAGACATACCCAAGAGTGGGTAATTTATAAAAGAAAGAGGTTTAATGGACTCACAGTTCAGCATGGCTGGGGAGGCCTCACAATCATGGCAGAAGACAAAGGAGGGGCAAAGGCATGTCTTACACGGTGGCAGGCAAGAGAGTGTGTGTGCAGGGGAACTGGCCTTTATCAAACCATTAGGTCTCATGAGACTTATTCACTAGCATGATAACAACACAGGAAAAACCCACCCCTGTGATTCAATTACCTCTCACCGGGTCCCTCCCATGACATGTAGGAATTATGGGAGCTACAGTTCAAGATGAGATTTGGGTGGGGACACAGCCAAACCATATCACAGTGTAAATATTGTTGCAATTATCCAAATAATTGTCTAGCACTTAGCACCATACCAAATACCCATGAATAGTCACCGTATTTCATTTTTGTTATTTTAACTTAGATTTTGTTATATGATTTAGAAAGATCATACTGTTATATTATCAATCAAATATAAAGCAGTAATAGCTGACACTGCTTACTGCAAACACCTGCCACTCTGCCTGAGGAGCCACAGGCACAGGCTCAGTCCTATGCAGGACCAGCTGGAGTGCCAGAGGGTTAATGCCTCAGGGAGCAGCCCCCTACCAGTGAAATACAGGAAGTTGGTGGGTAAGAAAGGAAGAAGAGAAAATCTCTATCTTCCTCATTTGTGACAACTCTGATGTGTATTCTACATACACAGCACTCCAGAGTTTCCCTATGAGATGGGATCCAGTTTCCCTTAGAAGGCTGGCTTGACACTCACTTACTTACTTTTTACTTACTTACTTTTTTTTTTTTTAGCTTACTTACTTTTTTTCTTTTCTCACCTCCTGGCTCCTTTCCCAGTGTTTCCTGGGGTCCCTCCCCAGGCAGACCACTTACCTTTTGATGCTTGTCTCAGGTTTACTTATGGGAGAACCCAAACCTAAGGTCACGTGGCTAAAAAGCAGGATGCCAGATCCTGGTTCAACACATATCTAGACTGTGCCCTGACCTCACCTCTCCTTAACGACAAGTAAAAAGGCTCACTACCTTGAATGAATGTTTCCCCATTACTTGGGTTTTTTCTCTCACGTGTTCTTAATTTAGAAATACAG
>NW_026658311.1:0-4186 GCF_009828535.3 Hylobates moloch | reverse complement strand
GTTGTTTCCTGATTTTTTAATGATGGCCATTCTAACTGGTGTGAGATGGTATCTCACTGTGGTTTTGATTTGCATTTCTCTGATGGCCAGTGATGATGAGCATTTCTTCATGTGTTTTTTGGCTGCATAAATGTCTTCTTTTGAGAAGTGTCTGTTCATGTCCTCTGCCCACTTTTTGATGGGGTTGTTTGTTTTTTTCTTGTAAATTTGTTTGAGTTCATTGTAGATTCTGGATATTAGCCCTTTGTCAGATGAGTAGGTTGCAAAAATTTTCTCCCATTCTGTAGGTTGCCTGTTCACTCTGATGATAGTTTCTTTTGCTGTGCAGAAGCTCTTTAGTTTAATGAGATCCCATTTGTCGATTTTGGCTTTTGTTGCCATTGCTTTTGGTGTTTTAGACATGAAGTCCTTGCCCACGCCTACATCCTGAATGGTATTGCCTAGGTTTTCTTGTAGGATTTTAATGGTTTTAGGTCTAACATATAAGTCTTTAATCCATCTTGAATTAATTTTTGTATAAGGTGTAAGGAAGGGATCCAGTTTCAGCTTTCTACATATGGCTAGCCAGTTTTCCCAGCACCATTTATTAAATAGGGAATCCTTTCCCCATTTCTTGTTTTTGTCAGGTTTGTCAAAGATCAGATAGTTGTAGCTATGCGGCATCATTTCTGAGGGCTCTGTTCTGTTCCATTGATCTATGTCTCTGTTGTGGTACCAGTACCATGCTGTTTTGGTTACTGTAGCCTTGTAGTATAGTTTAAAGTCAGGTAGCGTGATGCCTCCAGCTTTGTTCTTTTGGCTTAGGATTGACTTGGCGATGCGGGCTCTTTTTTGGTTCCATATGAACTTTAAAGTAGTTTTTTCCAATTCTGTGAAGAAAGTCATTGGTAGCTTGATGGGGATGGCATTGAATCTATAAATTACCTTGGGCAGTATGGCCATTTTCACAATATTGATTCTTCCAACCCATGAGCATGGAATGTTCTTCCATTTGTTTGTATCCTCTTTTATTTCATTGAGCAGTGGTTTGTAGTTCTCCTTGAAGAGGTCCTTCACATCCCTTGTAAGTTGGATTCCTAGGTATTTTATTCTCTTTGAAGCTATTGTGAATGGGAGTTCACTCATGATTTGGCTCTCTGTTTGTCTGTTATTGGTGTACAAGAATGCTTGTGATTTTTGTACATTAATTTTGTATCCTGAGACTTTGCTGAAGTTGCTAATCAGCTTAAGGAGATTTTGGGCTGAGACAATGGGGTTTTCTAGATATACAAACATGTCATCTGCAAACAGGGACAATTTGACTTCCTCTTTTCCTAATTGAATACCCTTTATTTCCTTCTCCTGCCTGATTGCTCTGGCCAGAACTTCCAGCACTATGTTGAATAGGAGCGGTGAGAGAGGGCATCCCTGTCTTGTGCCAGTTTTCAGAGGGAATGCTTCCAGTTTTTGCCCATTCAGTATGATATTGGCTGTGGGTTTGTCGTAGATAGCTCTTATTATTTTGAGATACGTCCCATCAATACCTAATTTATTGAGAGTTTTTAGCATGAAGGGTTGTTGAATTTTGTCAAAGGCCTTTTCTGCATCTATTGAGATAATCATGTGGTTTTTGTCTTTGGTTCTGTTTATATGCTGGATTACATTTATTGATTTGCGTATGTTGAACCAGCCTTGCATCCCAGGGATGAAGCCCACTTGATCATGGTGGATAAGCTTTTTGATGTGCTGCTGGATTCGGTTTGCCAGTATTTTATTGAGGATTTTTGCATCAATGTTCATCAAGGATATTGGTCTGAAATTCTCTTTTTTGGTTATGTCTCTGCCAGGTTTTGGTATCAGGACGATGCTGGCTTCATAAAATGTGTTAGGGAGGATTCCCTCTTTTTCTATCGATTGGAATAGTTTCAGAAGGAATGGTACCAGTTCCTCCTTGTACCTCTGGTAGAATTCAGCTGTGAATCCATCAGGTCCTGGACTCTTTTTGGTTGGTAAGCTATTGATTATTGCCACAATTTCAGAACCTGTTATTGGTCTATTCAGAGATTCAACTTCTTCCTGGTTTAGTCTTGGGAGGGTGTATTTGTCGAGGAATTTATCCATTTCTTCTAGATTTTCTAGTTTATTTGCATAGAGGTGTTTGTAGTATTCTCTGATGGTAGATTGTATTTCTGTGGGATCGGAGGTGATATCCCCTTTTTCGTTTTTTATTGCATCTATTCGATTCTTCTCTCTTTTCTTCTTTATTAGTCTTGCTAGCGGTCCATCAATTTTGTTGATCTTTTCAAAAAACCAGCTCCTGGATTCATTAATTTTTTGAAGGGTTTTTTGTGTCTCTATTTCCTTCAGTTCTGCTCTGATTTTAGTTATTTCTAGCCTTCTGCTAGCTTTTGAATGTGTTTGCTCTTGCTTTTCTAGTTCTTTTAATTGTGATGTTAGGGTGTGAATTTTGGATCTTTCCTGCTTTCTCTTGTGGGCATTTAGTGCTATAAATTTCCCTCTACACACTGCTTTGAATGTGTCCCAGAGATTCTGGTATGTTGTGTCTTTGTTCTCGTTGGTTTCAAAGAACATCTTTATTTCTGCCTTCATTTCATTATGTACCCAATAGTCATTCAGGAGCAGGTTGTTAGGTTTCCATGTAGTTGAGTGGATTTGAGTGAGTTTCTTAATCCTGAGTTCTAGTTTGATTGCACTGTGGTCTGAGAGACAGTTTGTTATAATTTCTGTTCTTTTACATTTGCTGAGGAGAGCTTTACTTCCAACTATGTGGTCAATTTTGGAATAGATGTGGTGTGGTGCTGAAAAAAATGTATATTCTGTTGACTTGGGGTGGAGAGTTCTGTAGATGTCTATTAGGTCCACTTTATGTAGAGCTGAGTTCAATTCCTGTATATCCTTGTTAACTTTCTGTCTCGTTGATCTGTCTAATGCTGACAGTGGGGTGTTAAAATCTCCCATTATTATTGTGTGGGAGTTTAAGTCCCTTTGTAGGTCACTCAGGACTTGCTTTATGAATCTGGGTGCTCCTGTGTTGGGTGCATATATATTTAGGATAGTTAGCTCTTCTTGTTGAATTGATCCCTTTACCATTATGTAATGGCCTTCTTTGTCTCTTTTGATCTTTGTTGGTTTAAAGTCTATTTTATCAGAGGCTAGGATTGCAACCCCTGCCTTTTTTTGTTTTCCAGTTGCTTGATAGATCTTCCTCCATCCCTTTATTTTGAGTCTATGTGTGTCTCTGCATGTGAGATGGGTTTCCTGAATACAGCACACTGATGGGTCCTGACTCCTTATCCAGTTTGCCAGTCTGTGTCTTTTGATTGGAGCGTTTAGCCCATTTACATTTAACGTTAATATTGTTATGTGTGAATCTGATCCTGTCATTATGATGTTAGTTGGTTATTTTGCTCGTTAGTTGCTATAGTTTCTTCCTAGCCTCGATGGTCTTTACAATTTGGCATGTTTTTGCAGTGGCTGGTACCGGTTGTTCCTTTCCATGTTTAGTGCTTCCTTCAGGAGCTCCTTTAGGGCAGGCCTGGTGGTGACAAAATCACTTTGCGTTTGCTTGTCTGTAAAGTATTTTATTTCTCCTTCACTTATGAAGCTTAGTTTGGCTGGATAGGAAATTCTGGGTTGAAAATTCTTTTCTTTAAGAATGTTGAATATCGGCCCCAACTCTCTTCTGGCTTGTAGAGTTTCTGCTGAGAGATCAGCTGTTAGTCTGATGGGCTTCCCTTTGTGGGTAACCCGACCTTTCTCTCTGGCTGCCCTTAACATTTTTTCCTTCATTTCAACTTTGGTGAATCTGATAATTATGTGTCTTGGAGTTGCCCTTCTCGAGGAGTATCTTTGTGGTGTTCTCTGTATTTCCTGAATCTGAATGCTTGCCCGCCTTGCTAGATTGGGGAAGTTCTCCTGGATAATATCTTGCAGAGTGTTTTCCAACTTGGTTCCATTCTCCCCATCATTTTCAGATACACCAATCAGACGTAGGTTTGGTCTTTTCACATAGTCCCAAATTTCTTGGAGGCTTTGTTCATTTCTTTTTATTCTTTTTTCTCTAAACTTCCCTTCTCACTTCATTTCATTCATTTCATCTTCCATCAGCGATACCCTTTCTTCCAGTTGATCGCATCTGTTACTGAGGCTTCTACAGTCTTCGCGTAGTTCTCGAAACTTGGCTTTC
>NW_026658310.1:0-4187 GCF_009828535.3 Hylobates moloch | reverse complement strand
TAAGTAGGTAAAGTGTGCAGAGGAGTGTAATGTCTAGGTAAGAGCTTATAGCCATATTATTCTTGCAATGGCTGTTAGAATCATCTGTAATTCAGGACTTTAACACATTCCATTATACTACAGTACTATATACCACAGTGTCCTTTTTATTAGGTACATCTTTAACCAGTTTCCTGCATCCATAAGTCTAGGAAGTAGATATTAATGGTTGATTTTGTAAAATTTATGTATGATACAGATCTATGTGTATATATTAAGATAAATAAAACAGTCTCTACCCTGAAGAAGTTTACCTTCTAATGGAAGAGGGATGCATGGAGGCATAGACTTGTAAAAAAAAGATATAGTATTAGCAATGCAAAAATAGAGATGTATGCTAGATGTGGAGGTGGCCCAAAGACTTCCAGTCTTGGCTGGAGGGAAAGGTGGTTGCATAAAGGAAAGCATCACAAAAGGTGCATGATGTGAGTATTAGATGAGAAGCAGGAGTTTGCCAGGCAGAATGGAGATAAAGGTAGGATGGATACATAACAAAAGTGCAAAATTCCAGTTTATCCTAAAAACTGACGAGTTCACTTTGGAACACAGTGGGTTTGGAATGTGTGGCTGAGAATGCTGTTGTCCTCCAGTATTTCTTCTCTCTTTTTTTCTTAGTATTATAATTGGCTGCCTAACATACAGACTCCTAGCAGTATGGTATGGCCACGAGACTAAGTCCTGGTTGATGGAATAAAAGTACACATAGTGTGTACTTTTTCCAGAAAATATATTACAGAGAAATGAGCATGTCCTTTCCTTTTCCTTCTTTCTGCTTTTATCCTGCTGTTACGAATGTGGTTTTGACTGGAGCTCCATCTTGGAGCATGAGATGGGGACCGTATGCTAGGCACTGTGGAGTGGGTGGAAAGCAGCCAGGAGCCAGAGTCCCTGAGAACTTGGTGGAGCAGAGCTTTCATACTAGCCCATATTATGTTTTCAGACAATTGTGAGAAATAAACTTCTATGTTATATAAGTCACTGTTCTTTTAGGTTTTTCCATTACTGTTAGCTGAACTCAATCCTAACTGATTCAGGGTAACTTTGGGACATCCAGGTGCATATGTTCATTGAGTAGCTGCACGAGCAGATCTGGAGCCTAAAGGAGATAGGTCTTGTTGACAAAGCAGGTTTGAGAGTCATCATGTTCCCTCAAATAAATATTCTTTGTGCCAGTGGGATTATAGGTGCTTGGAATGGGAGGGTGAGCAGTTTACTTATTTTGTTGATAGCAACAAGTGGTGGAAGTTTTGAGTGTGCTTTAATTATGTGTGTATAACAAGTAGAGATAGAAGAGGACCAGGACAGAACCTTGTGGGTCAACATTTAAAGCAGTAATTATCACTCTTGAATTGCCTGGGGGAGCTTGTTAAAAGGCAATGCTCGGGAACTCACATCCAGGGGTTTGAGTCTGTGGGTTCGAAGTGGGGCTCAGTTGTTTCCAGTGCACATGGTTTGAAGCCTGAACTTTGAGAAGCACAAAAATAAGGAATAGGTAGTAGAAGTCAATCTAGGACACTGGAAAAAAGTATACATAAATGTAGGAGATCACTAGGTTGGTTTCCATGGCAACAGGAGAGAAAAGATTTTAAGGAGAAAGTACTCAACATTATCAAAGGCAGTGTAAAAGTCAAGCAAGAGGAGAACTCTTTAGCGGTCTTAGTAAAACTATGGTTACTCGGCTTCTTTAAAAACTAGATTTAGAGAGTCAAGGAGTAAATAGGAAATGCACAGTGTTAAAAAAAAAAAAAAGAAAAAGAAAAAGTGGCTTCCCAATACTTTGTGAGATCTGCCTCCTCTGTCTTTACCCCAGTTGACATTCACTTTGAGTGAACTTTAGAAATCTTACCTCACTTTATGTCCCTCTTTACCCTTTATTATATATAATTGTCTTCAATATTGAGAACCACATTAGTGTTACAATTTTTGCTTCCACCATCAAACATAACTTAGAAAACTCAACAGAAGGAAAGTCTGTTGTATTTATTTACATTTTTACCCTTTAAATTGTTCTTTCTTAATTCCTGATTTTCAGGATTTCCTTATTTTATCATTTTCTTCCTGTTTAGAGAACTTCTTTTAACCATTCTTTTAGGGTTGGGTGGCAACAAATTCTCTGTTTTTTGGAGACAGGGTTTCACCGTGACACCCAGGCCTGAGTGCAGTGGTGCAGTCATGGCCCACTGCAGCTTCAACTCTCCAGATGCAAGCAATTGATCCTCTTGCCTCAACCTCCCCAGTAGCTGGGACTACAGGCACGTGTTACCATCCCAGGCTAATTTTTTAAATTTTTAGTAGAGACGGGGTCTCACTGTGTTGTCCAGGCTGGTCTTGAACTATTGGACTCAAGTGATTCTCCCTCTTCAGCCTCTCAAAGTGTTGGGATTATAGGCATGAGCCACCACGCCCAGCCCCTCCTCTTCATTCTTGAGGGATAATTGCTGGATATAGAATTCTAGGTTGATAGTTCTTTTCATTTTTTTCTTTTTTGATTTTTTTTTTTTTTTTTTTTGAGACGGAGTCTCGCTCTGTCACCCAGGCTGGAGAGCAGTGGTGTGATCTTGGCTCAATGCAACCTCCGCCTCCTGGGTTCAAGTCATTCTCCTGCCTCAGCCTCCTGAGTAGCTGGGACTACAGGTGCCCACCATCATGCCCAGTTAATTTTTGTAATTTTAGTAAAGATGGGGTTTCACCATATTGGTCAGGCTGGTCTCGAACTCCTGACCTTAGGTGAACCACCTGCCTCGGCCTCCCAAAGTGCTAGGATTACAGGTGTGTGCCTGGCCAATAATTCTTTTCTTTTCATACTTGAAAAGTATTCTGCAACTTCCATCTGGCTTCTGTGGTTTCTGATGAGAAATTTACTGTTATTCAGATTATTTTTCCCTTACAGGCCTCATATAATTATGGTTTGTTTTTTCTTGTATTTCTTTCAGTGTTTGCTTTCTGCTTTATCTATTTTGTGGCTATATTATCAAGTGTGTACCAATTTTGAATTATTATAACTTCCTGGTGAACTGAACCTTCCACGGTAACCTGATTTATTTATGGTTTTTCTCCTTTTGCTGGGGATACCAACCTAATGATTTTTTTTTTTTTTGAGACAGAGTCTTGCTGCGTTGCCCAGGCTGGAGTGCAGTGGTGTGAACTTGGCTCACTACAACCTCTGTCTCCTGGGTTCAATCGATTTTCCTGCCTCAGCCTTCTGAGTAGCTGGGATTATAGGCGCCTGCCACAACACCCGGCTAATTTTTGTATTTTTATTAGAGACAGGGTTTCCCCATGTTGGCCAGGCTGGTCTTGAACTCTTGACCTCAGGTGATCCACCCGCCTTGGCCTCCCAAAGTGCTGGGATTACAGGTGTGAGCTACCATGCCCGGCTGATCTCCTTTTTTTTTTTTTTAACTTTAACGTCTACTTTATCTGATGACCAGATTTTGTGTGGATGATGTTTTTGTTATCTTTTTCTGACTAAGGCTCAAACTTTTTTTTTTTTTTTTTTGAGACAGGGTCTCACTTTGTCACCCAGACTGGAGTGCAGTGGTGTGATCTCAGCTCAGTAAAGCCTTGACTTCCTGGGCTCAAGCGATCCTCCTCTCTCAGCTCCCCAAGTAGCTGGGACTACAGGTGTGCACCACCACACCTGGCTAATTTTTGTATTTTTAGTAGAGACCAGGTTTCACCACGCTACCCAGGCTGGTCTCTACCTCCTAGACTCAAGCGGTCTGCCTGCCTCAGTCTCCCAAAGTGCTGGGATTACAAGCGTGAGCCACCACACCTGACCAAGAAGTTGCCGTACTGTTTTTCATAATGGCTGTACTAATTTACATTCCACCAACAGTGTATAAGAGTTCCCTTTTCTGGCCAGGCATAGTGGCTTACCCTGCAATCTCTACACTTTGGGAGGCCAAGGTGGGAGGATTGCTTGAAGCCAGGAGTTTGAGACCAGCCTGGGCAACACAGTGAGACTCTGTCTCTACAAAAAAATAAAAAGGTAAACTGGGCATGGTGATACGTGCCTATAGTCCTAGCTGCTGGGGAGGCTGAGGTGGGAGGATTGCTTGAGCCCTGGGGCTAAGAGATCCCAGTGAGCTATATTCATGTCACTGCACTACAGCCTGGGCAACAGAGCGAGACCTTGTCTCTATTTA
>NW_026658309.1:0-4188 GCF_009828535.3 Hylobates moloch | reverse complement strand
CGGTGGCTCAAGCCTGTAATCCCAGCACTTTGGGAGGCCGAGGCGGGCGGATCACGAGGTCAGGAGATCGAGACCATCCTGGCGAACACGGTGAAACCCCGTCTCTACTAAAAATACAAAAAATTGGCCGGGCGTGTTGGCAGGCGCCTGTAGTCCCAGCTACTCGGGAGGCTGAGGCAGGAGAATGGCGTGAACCCGGGAGGCGGAGCTTGCAGTGAGCCGAGATCGCGCCACTGCACTCCAGCAGCCTGGGGGACAGAGCAAGACTCCGTCTCAAAAAAAAAAAAAAACCTGAAGGAAGTGAGGGAGCTATATGCATTTATATGGAAGAAAAGTACTATAGGGAGGAGGATCAGCAACTGCAAAGATGCAAAGTCGCAAGGTACCTGGTACATCTGGGAACATCAAGGAGGCTCAGCTGGAGTTGGGGGTGGAGAGTAGTTGGAGACCAAGTAGGGGAGGTAATAGCAACATTTCATGTAGGGTCTCATCAGTCATGGTGAGGATCTCAGCTTTTACTTTACACTGGGGGCCATTAGAGGGTTTTCAGCAGAAAAGTGATATAATTGATCTGACTAGGCTGGGCGCACGCCTGTAATCCCAGCACTTTGGGAGGCCGAGGCAGGCGGATCACCTGAGGTCAAGAGTGCAAGACCAGCCTGGCTAACATGGTGAAACCGCTTCTACTAAAAATACAAAAAATTAGGCCAGGCGCGGTGGCTCACGCTTGTAATCCCAGCACTTTGGGAGGCCGAGGCGGGCGGATCACGAGGTCAGGAGATCGAGACCACGGTGAAACCCCGTCTCTGTTAAAAAAATACAAAAAATTAGCCGGGCGTGGTGGCGGGCGCCTGTAGTCCCAGCTACTCGGAGAGGCTGAGGCAGGAGAATGGCGTGAACCCGGGAGGCGGAGCTTGCAGTGAGCCGAGAATGCGCCACTGCACTCCAGCCCGTCTCAAAAAAAAAAAAAAAAAAAAAAAAAATACAAAAATTAGTGGGTGGTGGATGTGCCTGGCTGAGGCAGGAGAATCACTTGAACCTGGGAAGCAGAGGCTGCAGTGAGCTGAGATTGCGCCATTGCACTTCAGCCTGGGCAACAAGAGGGAAATTCTGTCTCAAAAAAAAAAAAAATTGATCTGACTTACATTTGAACAGGATTCCTATGTTAGGGACATCAGGGGTACAAGGGCAGAAGCAGGCAGTCCACTTAGGAGGCTATTACAGTAATACAAGCAAGGGATGATGGTAGTGAAAGTGATGAGAACAGGCTGAATCCAGGATATATTCTGAAGTTGAAGTGATGAGAGCAGATGGGGTGGTATATATGAGAAAAAGAATAAAAAATTACACCAAAGTTTTTGGCTTAAGCAACCGCAAGAATGAAGTTGTCATTAATTGAGATAGGGTAAAGTGTAGGAGAAATGGTTTGGGAGATATATCAGGAACTCAGTTTTGGACAAACTGAGTTTAAGGAGCCTATTAGGCTTACAGGTGGAGATGTCAAGCAGTCAGTTGGTTATATGGATTTGTAATTCAGAGGAAAGGCTGAAGATAAAACTCTGGGAGTCGGCAGCATATAGCTAGTTTTGGTTTCGTTTGGTTTGGGATTTTTTGGAGGCAGGGTCCACCTCTGTCTCCCAGGCTCTCAAGTGATCCTCCCCCCTCAGCCTGAGTAACTGGGACCACAGGCGTGCACCACCATGCCCAGCTAATTTTTTTTTGTTATTTTAGAGATGAGGTTTTGCCATGTTGGCCAGGCTGGTCTCAAACTCCAGGACTTAAGGGATCTGCCTGCCTTGGCCTCCCAAAGTGCTGGGATTACATGTGTGAGCCACCACACCTGGCCATAGTTAGTTTTTAAAGCATTGAAACTAGATGAAGTTCCCAAGGGAGACAGCAGAGATAGAAAAAGAGAAGTCCCAGGAATGAACCATGGGGTACTCCAACATTTACAGTTCATAGAAATGAGAAAGAAGCCACAAGAGACTGAGAAGAAACAACCAGGAAGTGAGGAGGAAAACCAGCTAGAGCCAAATGTGGTATTCTGTAAATCAAAAGAAAAAAGTGTTTCAAGAAGTTCAGTGATTTTAAATCCTGTTGCCGGGCGCGGTGGCTCACGCCTGTAATCCCAGCACTTTGGTAGGCCGAGGCGGGCGAATCACAAGGTCAGGAGATCAAGACCATCCTGGCTAACACGGTGAAACCCCATCTCTACTAAAAATACAAAAAATCAGCCAGGCATGGCGGTGTGCATCTGTAGTCCCACCTAGTTGGGAAGCTGAGGCAGGAGAATCGCTTGAACCCGGGAGGCGGAGGTTGCAGTGAGCCAAGATAGTGCCACTGCACTCCAGCCTGGGTGATAGAGCAAGACTCTGTCTAAAAAAAAAAAAAAAAAAATCCTGTTGATGGGCTAAAGAGGATAAAGACTGTTTATCAGTATATAATCTATATACAGTCAGTATTCCACTTAGTCCCTGCAAGAACTCTGATAACGTAGTTAATCCATTAAACTACTTACTCTGTTTTTTTTCTCCTGGCTCAGCCTCCCGAGTAGCTGGGACTACAGATGGGCGCCACCACGCCCAGCTCATTTTTGTATTTTTAGTAGAGACGGGGTTTCACCATGTTCCCCAGGCTAGTCTCCAACTCTTGGCTTCATGTGATCTGCCCACCTCTGTCTCCCAAAGTGCTGGGATTACAGGTGTGAGCCACCGCACCTGGCCTTATATATTCATTATAGCAAAGAGTATTTAGTTCCTGCTGTGTGGTATAGATATTATGTAAGTACCTGACACATGATAAATAAGACATTGTCACTACCTCTGAGAGAATCATAGGGTCATATAAACCTGTGGATGAGGTAAGGATAGATATCCCAGTCAAGGAGCCCCTGAACTGGGAGCTTCGTAATGACAGGGTTCCCATTTTCTTCTCTGTGTACCCATGCCTGGTACATGCATGATGCTCAGTAAATGTTTAATGAATATATGCTGTGAAAACACAAAGAATAAAACAGTTAATGTACTGAGGGTAACAAAGATGGCTTCACAGAGGAGGCAATATTTGAATCTTTTTTTTTTTTTTTTTTTTTTGAGATGGAGTCTTGCTCTGTTGCCCAGGCTGGAGTGCAGTGGCACAATCTCGGCTCACTGCAAGCTCCGCCTCCTGGGTTCACACCATTCTCCTGCCTCAGCCTCCCGAGTAGCTGGGACTACAGGTGCCCGCCACCACGCCCAGCTAATTTTTTGGGTTTTTTTTTTAGTAGAGACTGGGTTTCACCGTGTTAGCTAGGATGGTCTCGATCTCCTGACCTCCTGATCCGCCCGCCTTGGCCTCTCAAAGTGCTGGGATTACAGGCATGAGCCACCGCGCCCGGCCATATTTGAATCTTAAAAGAAGACTCAGGCATTCATCAGGATGTCAGAAATACAAATGACTATGGAAAGTTTTCCTTTTTTCCACATATCTCTGTTTAAGCAGCCATGAGGCTACCTGATGTTTAATAAAACTCCTTGACTTGCTGAGTGTGATGACTCATACCTGTAATCCCAGCAATTTGGGAGTCTGAAGCAGGAGGATGGCTTGAGGCCAGGAGTTGAAGGCTGCTGTGAGCTGTGATTGTGCCATGGCACCTCGAGCCTGGGTGACAGAGTGAGACCCTCTAAAAAAATTTAAAAAACATTTGACTGATGAGCAACATGGAGTTACCATTGTATGTAGCTCAGGTAGTTGTGTTTAGTAGTAAAATGTTAGTGTCACTTTAGGTGGAGTGGCATAGCTTATAATGTTTTATAATCATTAATGCCTAGCTAATTTTTAGTCAGGAGGGTCTTAAGATTTCTTTGTCGTTTTACACGTTAACTGAACCTGGTCCAGGGACTGGCCATTCATAATATCATTTAATTATAGCTCGATATTTATCAAGACTTACCTGTGGTACAACTACATGGTAAAGGAACATTAAAAATAATGGAATAGGCCGGGCGCGGTGGCTCACGCTTGTAATCCCAGCACTTTGGGAGGCCGAGGCGGGCGGATCACAAGGTCAGGAGATCGAGACCACAGTGAAACCCCGTCTCCACTAAAAAAATACAAAAAATTAGCCGGGCATGGTGGCAGGCGCCTGTAGTCCCAGCTACTCGGAGAGGCTGAGGCAGGAGAATGGCGTGAACCCAGGAGGTGGAGCTT
>NW_026658308.1:0-4188 GCF_009828535.3 Hylobates moloch | reverse complement strand
TGTATTTTTAGTACAGACGGTGTTTCTCCATGTTGGTCAGGCTGGTCTAGAGTTCCTGACCTCAGGTGATCCACCCGCCTCGGCCTCCCAAAGTGCTGGGATTACAGGAGTGAGCCACTGTGCCCAGCTGCTACCTGATTTTCTAATCAACTAATTTAACTCAGTGACTCTCTTCACCTATATTTTACCACATATTTATAGATATTTACACATATTTTCTATTAACTGCTCCTAAGATCCATCACATATATTCATCTAAATATATATGCTTGTGCTTCAGCCCAGGGTTATGTATCTCTCAGGTTGTCCTCCAACCCGAAGAAGTGAAATCACTGCATCATCTCCATGGTTTAAGGCTTATAAGCTGTCTGAGAGCCCCATCAGCCATTTGGCTTAGGAGGTTCATGGGTTAGCTTTAGAGTTAGGAGTAAAAAGGAGGTATAGTAGACACTGTAAAGAAGCACTCATATCCCACTTCAAGAAAGAACTGCTGGGAATCCTGCTTGCCGAAAGCCTCTATCTGTGAGATTCTACAGAAGTTGCCTCAGTTGCAGAGAGCCAACTTGTCCCTGGTCACAATTCTTCTCAGGCTGGCCCATGTTCAATATGGAATAATGGGAGTATAAAGGCCTGGCTATCTTGGCCCAACTTGGTATAGCTCTCAAGGGCCATTCTGGCTCCAGAGCATCCCATGAACTTAGTAAAGGCTGTCACAGCTTAATTTCTCCTTCTGTCCAATACTGGTTCTATCCTCCACCTTCCCAACCTGTTGAACATAAAGGAAACTCCTTACTGAAGAACATAACCTACAACAATAGACTGACTGCAATAAGCCTCCATTTTCCCACAATCCCCTATCCGATTACTATTTTAAGACTTCAAATAAATTCCTACAAGTAAAATGGCCAAATAAAGTGACATGACATTTTTTTAAACTCTTCATTCGTATCACCAGCCAAAGGCTAAGAAAATATTTTACAAAGCCTTTTTTCCTTCTGCATCAAATTCATCTGGAATCACAGAAAAGATAAATGATTACCAAATTATACCATCTTCAGACCAAAATTGTTTCTTGGAATTCTTGTAAGACAGAAAGTAGATGAGAGCAAAATGACAAGGGTAAGAAAAACCACAGCCCAAAACACACACAAAACAGGTTCTACCATTTTCTACTATAGAAATAGAAGCCTTTTTGTTTGTTTTTTAAAGGAACTAAACTCAAGAGAAATGCCAAGCTCAGAAAACTTTACACAGAAAAGATGACTATGAATCAGGGCAAATAATTACAGGGCTGTCTTCAGAAAAACAAGGCCAGTAAGTCGCCTATGTACATATACCTGAGCAGCTCACTCACAGAATTACATGTTTACTATATGGTTTACTCCCAGAAGTTATGGTTTATAATATGTTCTCTAAAAATAAATGTCTATTTGCCCAGGGTTAGTAGTTCTCTTATCCTGTACTAGTTCCAAAGAGAGGAGGAGGAGGCAGCCAAAGGTAACAAATGTCTCTATCAACTGGTAATCTTGAGGGTATGAGTATGTGTTGGAGAGGAAGGGAGAGGGCTATTAGAGACAGATTCTAGTTTTGGACTTGGAGAAAGACAATGAAGAGAACAGATACAGAATTTTATTTTAGCTGGGTGCAGTGGCTCACGCCTGTAATCCCAGCACTTTGGGAGGCCGAGGCAGGTGGATCACAAGGTCAGGAGATCGAGACCATCCTGCCTAACACGGTGAAACCCTGTCTCTACTAAAAAGTACAAAAAATTAGCCGGGCGTGGTGGCGGACGCCTGTAGTCCCAGCTACTCGGGAGGCTGAGGCAGGAGAATGGTGTGAACCCGGGAGGCGGGGCTTGCAGTGAGCCGAGATCACACCATTGCACTCCAGCCTGGGCAACAGAGCGAGACTCTGTCTCAAAAAAAAAAAAAAAAAAAAAAGAGAGAGAGAGAGAGAATTTATTTTAAGTGGAAACGTGCCTTTAAAAGCCTCAAAGAGGATTTCAAAAAATAAATAACAAAACACATCTAGGAAATAGAAACCACCAGCTTGAAATATTAAAATATACTGAATACATTTGCATACCCCTGCATCCATTTTCTCCTTCCTCTTCCCTCTATTACACATTAATCAAGCTGCTGACTACCTATCAATGCCCAGGTCATCTACACAACACTAAATGAAGCACATGTTTTCAAGGACTTAAATCCTTAGATTATCCTTCTCTTCTCTCATCTTACTAGATTACTCTCACCAGCTAGTTTGCTAACACAGTCTATTTGCCACATGCCCTCCCTTCCAAAAAAGAAAACACATATCCAAGATGAATCTCCCTGGATTCATTACCTTCATAACCAAAATTTTTAAATGGCCAGGCACGGTGGCTCACATCTGTAATCTCAATACTTTGGGAGGCTGAGGCGGGAGGATCGCTGGAGCCCAGGGGTTCAAGACTAGCCTGGGCAACAAAGCAAGACCTCTCTAAAAAAAGTACAAAAAATAGCTAGGCATGGTGGTGCGCACCTCTAGTTCCAGCTACTCAGGAGGCTGAGGTAGGAGAATCACTTGAGCCCAGGAGTTTGGGGCTGCAGTAAACCATGTTTTTGCCACTGCACTCCAGCCTGGGTGACAAAGCAAGACCCTGTCTCAAAAAATAAAATTAAATTAAAAAAAAATATATATATATATATGAAAAATAAAGCTATAGTCATAGTATGATATAGTGTTAAAAGATTTATTGTTTAACAACCTCTAAGTAGCAAGTACATGTAGCCTCATATGTAAACCTAATTTTCAAGTCTAGGTCTCTCTTTACATGATCTCAAATTAGCATGTCCTCCAACTACATAAAGGTGCAGCAATAAAAAAGTAGCAGATTGCACAGAATTCTACAGGCATACCTCATTTTATTGCACTTTGCTTTATTGTGCTTCACAGATATTTGCGTTCTTTACAAATTGAAGGCTCACAGCAACCCTGCGTAGAGCAAGTCTATCAGTGTCATTTTTCCAAAAGCCATGTGCTCACTTAATGGCTCTGTGTCACATTTTGGTAAACCAATATTCCATACATTTTCATTATTATTGTTATCTGTTATGATGACCTGTGATCACCAATCTTTGCTGTTACTACTGTAATTGTTTTGGGGAATCACTAACTGTGCCCACATAAGACAGTAAACAATCGATAACTGTTGCGTGTGTTCTGACTACTCCAACAGGCCATTCCCTAGTCTCTCTCCCTCTCCTTGGGCTTCCGTATTCCCTAATATACAACAACATTGAAATTATGCATATTAATAACCCTACGATGACCTCTTAGTGTACAAGTGAAAGAAAGAGTTACACATCTCTCACTTTAAATCCAAAGCTAGAAACCATTAAGCTTAGTGAGGAAGGCACTTTGAAAGCTGAGACAGACCAAAAGCTAGGTCTCTTGTGCCAAACAGCCAAGTTACGAATGCAAAGGAAACATTCTTGGAGGAAATCTGAAGTGCTATTCCAGTGAATGCACAAAAGACAAAAAAGCAAAAACAGTCTTACTGCTGATATGGACATGGTCTGAGTGGTCTGGATAAAACATCAAGCCAGCTACAATATTCCCTTAAGCCAAAGCCTACTCCAGTGAAAAGGCCCTAACTCTCTCCTTAGTTCTATGAAGGCCAAGAGAAGTGAGGAAGCTGCAGAAGAAAAGTGTAAAGCTAGCAGAGGTTGGTTCGTGAGGTTTAAGGAAAGAAGCCATCTCCATAACATAAAAGCACAAGATGAGGCAGCAAGTGCTGATGGAGAAGTGTAGCAAATTATCCAGAAGATCTAGCTAAAATCACTGATAAAGGTAGCTACACTAAACAATAGATTTTCAATCTCCATGAAACAGCCTTCTATTGAGGAAGATGCCATGTAGGACTTTCATAGACAGGAGAGAGATATCAACATCTGGCTTCAAAGTTTCAAAGGACAGACTGACACTCTTGTTAGGAACTAATGCTGGTGGTGCCTTTAAGTGGAAGCAATTGCTCATTTACCATTCAGAAAATCCTAGGAACCTCAGGAATTATGCTAAATCTACTGTCTATGCTCTATAAATAGAACAACAAAGTCTGAATGACAGCACATCTGTTCACAGCACAGTCGACTGAATATTTTCAGCCCATTGTTGAGAACTATTGTTCAGAAAAAAAGACTCCTA
>NW_026658307.1:0-4190 GCF_009828535.3 Hylobates moloch | reverse complement strand
CATGGTGCATAAGCTTTTTGATGTGCTGCTGGATTTGGTTTGCCAGTATTTTATTGAGGATTTTTGCATCAATATTCATCAAGGATATTGGTCTAAAATTCTCTTTTTTGGTTGTGTCTCTGCCAGGCTTTGGTATCAGGATGATGCTGGCTTCATAAAATGAGTTACGGAGGATTCCCTCTTTTTCCTTTTTCTTTTTTTTATGTTTTCACATTTTTTATTTTATTTTATTTTTAAATCTTTTATTTCCATAGGTTTTTGGGGATTTGGCATTTAATTACTTAAGTTCTCTAGGGGTTATTTGTGAGATTTTGGTGCCATCACCCGAGCAGTATACACTGAACTCAATTTGTAGTCTTTTATCCCTCACCCCCTTCCCACCCTTTTACCCAAGGCCATTGTATCATTCTTATGCCTCTGCATCCCCATAGTTGAGCTCCCACTTATGAGGGAGAACATACGGTGTTTGGTTTTCCATTCCTGAGTTACTTCACTTAGAATAATAGTCTTCAGTTTCTTCAAGGTTGCTGTGAATGCCATTAATTCATTCCTTTTATCGCTGAGTAGTATTCAATCATATATATACCACAATTTCTTTATCCACTCATTTATAGTTTACATTCCCACCAGCAGTGTAGACGTATTCCCTTTTCACCGTTTCCACAACATCTATTATTTGTATTTATTTATTTATTTTTGAGATGGATGGAGTCTTGCTCTGTCACCCAGGCTGGAGTGCAGTGGCATAATC
This sequence comes from Hylobates moloch, assembly GCF_009828535.3. Lineage (NCBI taxonomy): Eukaryota > Metazoa > Chordata > Mammalia > Primates > Hylobatidae > Hylobates > Hylobates moloch. The sequence continues at coordinate 3,439 of NW_026658307.1, read as the reverse complement.
TTGGCTTACTGTAACTTCTGCCTCCCAGGTTCAAGCCATTTGTCTGCCTCAGACTCTGGAGTAGCTGGGATTACAGACATGTGCCACCTCACCCGGGTAATTTTTTTGTATTTTTAGTAGAGACAGGGTTTCATCATGTTGTACACACTGGTGTCAAACCCCTGACCTTAAGTGATCCGCCCACCTTGGCCTCCCAAATTGTTGGGATTAGAGGTGTGAGCCACCGTTCCTGGCCAACAACTACTATTTATTCATTTTTTGATTATGAACATTCTTGCAGGAGTAAGGTAGTATCACATTGTGGTTTTGATTTGAATTTCCCTGATCATTAGTGATATTGAGCATTGTTTCATATGTTTGTTAGCCATTTGTTTATCTTCTTTTGAGAATTGTTTATTCATGTTCTTAGCCCACTTTTTGATGGGATTGTTTGTTTGCTAATTTGTTTGAGTTTCTTATGGATTCTGGATATTGGTTATCTTTCAGATATATAGATTGCAAAGATTTTCCTTCACTCTGTGGGTTATATGTTTAGTCTGCTGACTGTTGCTTTGCTGTGCAGAAGCTCTTTAGTTTAATTGTCTCACCTATTTATTTTTGTTTTTGTTGCATTTGCTTTTGGGTTCTTGGTCATGAACTTTTTGCCTAATTCTATTGATTGGAATAGTTTCAGAAGGAATGGTACCAGTTCCTCCTTGTACCTCTGGTAGAATTCGGCTGTGAATCCATCAGGTCCAGGACTCTTTTTGGTTGGTAAGCTATTGACTATTGCCACAATTTCAGAGCCTGTTATTGGTCTATTCAGAGATTCAACTTCTTCCTGGTTTAGTCTTGGGAGGATGTATTTGTCGAGGAATTTATCCATTTCTTCTAGATTTTCTAGTTTATTTGTGTAGAGGTGTTTGTAGTATTCTCCAATGGTAGATTGTATTTCTGTGGGATTGGTGGTGATATCCCCTTTTTCATTTTTTATTGCATCTATTTGATTCTTCTCTCTTTTCTTCTTTATTAGTCTTGCTAGTGGTCTATCAATTTTGTTGAACTTTTCAAAAAACCAGCTCCTGGATTTATTAATTTTTTGAAGGGTTTTTTGTGTCTCTATTTCCTTCAGTTCTGCTCTGATTTTAGTTATTTCTAGCCTTCTGCTAGCTTTTGAATGTGTTTGCTCTTGCTTTTCTAGTTCTTTTAATTGTGATGTTAGGGTGTCAATTTTGGATCTTTCCTGCTTTCTCTTGTGGGCATTTAGTGCTATAAATTTCCCTCCACACACTGTTTTGAATGTGTCCCAGAGATTCTGGTATATTGTGTCTTTGTTCTCATTGGTTTCAAAGAACATCTTTATTTCTGTCCTCATTTCATTATATACCCAGTAGTCATTCAGGAGCAGGTTGTTCAGTTTCCATGTATTTGAGCAGTTTTGAGTGAGCTTCTTAATCCTGAGTTCTAGTTTGATTGCACTGTGGTCTGAGATAGTTTGTTATAATTTCTGTCCTTTTACATTTGCTGAGGAGAGCTTTACCTTCAACTATGTGGTCAATTTTGGAGTAGGTGTTGTGTGGTGCTGAAAAAAATATATATTCTGTTGATTTTGGGTGGAGAGTTCTGTAGATGTCTATTAGGTGCACTTTGTGCAGAGCTGAGTTCAATTCCTGGGTATCCTTGTTAACTTTCTGTCTCGTTGATCTGTCTAATGTTGACAGTGGGGTGTTAAAATCTCCCGTTATTATTGTGTGGGAGTTTAAGTCCCCTTGTAAGTCACTCAGAACTTGCTTTATGAATCTGGGTGCTCCTGTGTTGGGTGCATATATATTTAGGATAGTTAGCTCTTCTTGTTGAATTAATCCCTTTACCATTATGTAATGGCCTTCTTTGTCTCTTTTGATCTTTGTTGATTTAAAGTCTATTTTATCAGAGACTAGGATAGCAACCCCTGCCTTTTTTTGTTTTCCATTTGCTTGATAGATCTTCCTCTATCCCTTTATTTTGAGTCTGTGTGTGTCTCTGTACGTGAGATGGGTTTCCTGAATACAGCACACTGATGGGTCTTGACTCTTCATCCAATTTGCCAGTCTGTGTCTTTTAATTGGATCATTTAGCCCATTTACATTTAAAGTTAATATTGTTATGTGTGAATTTGATCCTGTCATTATGATGTTATTTGGTTATTTTGCTCGTTAGCTGATGCAGTTTCTTCCTAGCCTTGATGGTCTTTACAAATTGGCATGTTATTGCAGTGACGGGTACTGGTTTTTCCTTTCCATGTTTAGTGCTTCCTTCAGGAGCTCTTTTAGGGCAGGCCTGGTAATGATGAAATCACTCAGCATTTGCTTGTCTGTAAAGTATTTTATTTCTCCTTCACTTATGAAACTTACTTTGGTTGGATATGAAATTCTTGTTTGAAAATTATTTTCTTTAAGAATGTTGAATATCGGCCTCTACTCTCTTCTGGCTTGTAGAGTTTCTGCCAAGAGATCAGCTGTCAGTCTGATGGGCTTCCCTTTGTGGGTAACCTGACCTTTCTCTCTGGCTGCCCTTAACATTTTTTCCTTCATTTCAACTTTGGTGATTCCGACAATTATGTGTCTTGGAGTTGCTCTTCTCAAGGAGTATCTTTGTGGCATTCTCTGTATTTCCGAAATCTGAATGTTGGCCTGCCTTGCTAGATTGGGGAAGTTCTCCTGGATAATATCCTGCAGAGTGTTTTCAAACTTGGTTCCATTCTCCCCATCACTTTCAGGTACACCAATCAGACGTAGGTTTGGTCTTTTCACATAGTCCCAAATTTCTTTGAGGCTTTGTTCATTTCTTTTTATTCTTTTTTCTCTAAACTTCCCTTCTCACTTCATTTCATTCATTTCATCTTCCATCACTGATACCCTTTCTTCCAGTTGATCGCATCGGCTACCGAGGCTTCTGCAATCTTCGTGTAGTTCTCGAGCCTTGGCTTTCAGCTCCATCATCTCCTTTAAGCCCTTCTCTCCATTGGTTATTCTACTTATCCATTTGTCTAATTTTTTTTCAACGTTTTTAACTTCTTTGCTATTGTTTTGAATTTCCTCCCATAGCTCGGAGTAGTTTGATCATCTGAAGCTGTCTTCTCTCAACTCATCAAAGTCATTCTCTGTCCAGCTTTGTTCCATTGCTGGTGAGGAACTGCATTCCTTTGGAGGAGGAGAGGTGCTCTGGTTTTTAGAGTTTCCAGTTTTCTGCTCTGTTTTTTCCCCATCTCTGTGGTTTTATCTACTTTTGGTCTTTGATGATAGTGATGTACAGATGGGTTTTTGGTGTGGATATCCTTTCTGTTTGTTAGTTTTCCTTCTACCAGACAGGACCCTCAGCTGCAGGTCTGTTGGAGTTTACCAGAGGTCCACTCCAGACCCTGTTTGTCTGGGTGTCAGCAGCGGTGGCTGCAGAACAGTGGATTTTCGTGAGACCACAA
>NW_026658306.1:0-4190 GCF_009828535.3 Hylobates moloch | reverse complement strand
AGCTTCTGGGAGTCACCACCACGATGTTGCAGCTTCTGGGAGTCACCACCCTGATGAGGAATCTTCTGAGAATCACCACTAAGATGATGATGATTCTGGGAGCCACCACCCAGATGATGAAGCTTCTGGGAGTAACCAATCTGATAATGAAGCTTCTGGGAACCACCATCCCGATGATGAATCCTCTTGGAGTCACCACCCCGATGATGAAGCTTCTGGGAGCCACCACCCCGATGATGAAGCTTCTGGGATTCACCACACCGATGATGAAGATTCTGGGATTCATGACCCCGATGATGATGAAGATTCTTGGAGTCACCACCCCGATGATGATGAAGCTTCTGGGAGTCACAGCCCCGATTATGAAGCTTCTGGGAGTCACAACCCCGATGATGATGAATCTCCTGTGAGTCACCACCCCGAAGAGGAGGCTTCTGGGAGTCCCCACCCCGATGAAGAAGCCACTGTGAGTCAACTCCACGATAATGAAGCTTCTGGGAATCACCACCATGACAATGAAGCTTCTGGGAATCACCACCCCGATGATGAATCTTCTTGGAATCACCACCCCGATGATGATGAAGCAACTGGGAATCAACACCACGATGATGCAACTTCTGGGAGTCACCACCCTGATGATGATGAAGCTTCTAGGAGGCACCATTCCGATGATAAAGCTTCTGGGAGACACCAGCCTGATGATGATGACGCTTCTGGGAGTAACCACCCCGATGATGAAGCTTCTGGGAGTCACCACCCCAATGATGAAGCTTCTGTGAATCCGAACCCCGATAATGAAGATTCTGGGAGTCAATAACCCGATGATGAAGCCTCTGGAAGTCACCAAACCTATGACGATGAAGCTTCTGGGATTCACAATCCCGACGATGATGAAGCTTCTTGGATTCACCACCCCAATGTTGCAACTTCTGGGAGTCACCACCCTGACGATGATGAAGCTTCTGGGAGTCATCACCTCAAGGATGAAACTTCTGAGTGTGACCACCCTGATGATGAAGCTTCTGGGATTCACCAACCCGATGATGAAGCTTCTGGGAGTCACCATCCCAATGATGAAGCTTCTGGGCTTCACCAAACAATGATGAAGTTTTTGGGAGTCACCACCACGATGTTGATGAAACTTCTGGGTGTCACCACTCTGATGATGATGAAGCTCAGGGAGTCACCACCCTGATGATGAAGCTTCTGGGAGTCACCACAATGATGATGAAGCTTCTGGGAATCACCCCGATGATGAAGATTCTGAGAGTCACCATCCCGATGGTGAAGCTTCTGGGAATAACCACCTGGATGATAAAGCTTCTGGGAATCACCAACCCCATGATGAAGACTCTTGGAGTCACCACCCTGGTGACATAGCTTCTGGGATTCAGCATCCCGATGATGATGAATCTTCTGTGAGTCACCACCCCGATGATGAAGCTTCAGAGAGTCACCACCCCAATGATGAAGTTACTGGAAATCACCACCACGATGATGAAGCTTCTGGGAGTCAACACCGTGATGAAGAAGCTTCTGAGAGTCACCACAACGATTATGAAGCTTCTTGGATTCATCACCCCGATGATGAATCTTCTGGGAGTCACCATCCCGAAGATGGAGATTTTGGGAAGCACCACCCCGCTAATGATACTTCTGGGTATCACCACCCCAATGATGAGGAATCTTCTGGGAGTAACCACAACGATTATGATAGAGATTTTGGGAGACACCACCCCTATGATGATAAAGCTTCTGGGAGTCACCAACACGATGATGATGAAGCTTCTGGGATTGAACACCCCGATGATGATGAAGCTACCTGGAGTCACCACCTGGATGATGGTGAAGCTTCTGGGTGTCTCCATCTCAAAGATGATGAAGCTTCTGGCAGTAAAAATCCCGATGATGAAGCTTCTCGGAGTCACCACCCTGATGATGAAGTTTCTGGGAATAACCACCCCTATGATGAAGCACCTGGCAGTCACCAACCTGAGGATGAAGCTTCTGGGAATCACCACTTCGATGAAGAAACTTCAGGGAGTCACCACGGCGATGATGATGAAGCTTCGGAGACTCACCACCACGATTATGAAGCTTCTGGAAATCACAACCCCGCTGATGAAGCTTCGGGGAGTCACCAAAACGATGATTAAGCTTCTGGGAATCACCACCCAGTTGATGAAGCTTCAGGGAGTCACCACCCTGATGATGATGAGGCTTCTGGGTGTCACCACCCCAATGATGAAGCTTCTGGGATTCACCACGGCAATGATGAAACTTCTGGGAATCAGCACCCCAATGATGAAGCTTTGGGGAATCACGACCCCGATGATGATGAAGCTTCTGGCAGTCACCACCCTGATGATGATGAAGCATCTGGGAGACACCACCCCTAAGATGATAAAGCTTCTTGGAGTCACCACCCCGATGATGATGAATCTTCTGGGATTCAGCACACCAATGACGATGAAGCTACTGGGAGTCACCACCCCAATGATGATGAAGCCTCTGGATGTCCCCATATCGAAGATGATGAAGCTTCTGGGAGTAAAAACCCCGATGATGAAGCTTCTCGGAGTCACCACCCCGATGATGAAGTTTCTGGGAATCACCACCCCTATGATGAAGCATCTGGGAGTCACCAATCTGATGATGTAGCTTCTGGGAATCACCACCCCGATGATGAAGATTCTGGGTGTCACCACAACCATGATAACCTTCTGGGAATCAACACCCCGATGATGAAACTTCAGGGAGTCACCACATCGATGATGATGAAGCTTCTGAGAGTCACCACCATGATTATGAAGCTTTTGGAAGTCACCACCACGATCATGAAGCTTTGAGGAGTCACCACAAAGTTGACTAAGTTTCTGGGAATCACCACCCATTTGATGAACCTTCAGGGAGTCACCACCCTGATGATGATGAAGCTTCTGGGATTCACCACCACGATGATGATGAAACTTATGGAAGTCCCCAACGTGATGACGATGAAGCTTCTGGGATTCACCACCACTATGAGGAAGCTTCTGCGATTCACCACCCCGATGATGAATCTTCTGAGAATCACCACCCTGATGATGAAGTTTCAGGAAGTCACCACCCCAATGATGAAGCTTCTGGGAGGCACCATCCCGATGACGAAGGTTTTGGGAATCACTACCCATTGATGGAGCATCTGAGAATCACCACCGCGATGATGAAGCTTCTGGGAGTCACCACCCAATGATGAAGCTTCTGGGAATCACCACCACGATGATGAAACTTCTGGGAGTCACCACTGCAATGATGAAGATTTTGTGAAGCACCACCCCGCTGATGATACTTCTGGGAGCAACCACCTGCTGATGATGAATCCTCTGGGACTCACCATCCCGATGATGAAGCTGCTGTTACTCACCACCTCGATGATAAAGAAGCTTCTGAGAGTCACGACCATGATGATGATAAAGCTTCTGGGAGTCACCACCATAATGATGAAGCTTCTGAGAGTCACCACCCTGATGAGGAATCTTCTGAGAATCAACACTCAGATGATGATGTTTCTGGGAGTCACCACCCTGATGATGAAGCTTCTGAGAGTCACCAACCCGGTGATGAAGCTTCTGGGAACAACCATCCCGATGATGAATCCCCTGGGAGTCACCACTCTGATGATCAAGCTTCTGAGAGCCACCACCCCAATGACGAAGCTTCTGGGATTCACCACCCCGATGATGAAGATTCTGGGAGTCACCACCCCGATGATGATGAAGACTCTGGGAATCACCACCATGATGATGAAGCTTCTGAGAGTCACCACCCAAATAAAGATGAAGCTTCTTAGAGTCACCACCCTGATGATGATGAACCTTCTGGAAGACACCACCCCGATGATGAAGCTTCTGGGAATCACCACCCCAATGATGAAGATTCTGGGAAACACAACCGCGATGATGAAGCTTTTGGTAGTCACAACCCCAGTGATGATGCTTCTGGGAGTAACCACACTGATGATGACGAAAATTCTGGGAATCACCACCCGACGATGATGAAGATTCTGGGAGTAACCAGCCCTTTGCCGAAGCTTCTGGGAGTCAACAACCTGATGATGAAGAAGCTCCTGGGAGTCACCACCGCGATGATGAAAATTATGGGAGTCACCACCCAGATGTTGAAGCTTCTGGGATTCATAACCCCGATGA
>NW_026658305.1:658-4190 GCF_009828535.3 Hylobates moloch | reverse complement strand
GCTAATTTTGTATTTTTAGTAGAGAGGGGGTTGCATCATGTTGGACAGGCTGGTCTCAAATTCCTGACCTCAGATGATCCATCCACCTCCACCTCCCAAAGTGCTAGGATTATAGGCATGAGCCACCGCGCCTGGCCTGCTAACTTATTTCACAATAAAATCTTAGAAGAAAATCAGACACTAAGTTCATTTGTTGTTTTCTCATATCTGCAAGAATAAGCATTCGCCAGGCGTGAGTGCCTATAAAGTTGCTCATCAGAATCACGTTCACATGTTTATTTACTATTTGAGATGCCTACTTGGCCTTTTTTCTTGGGTGGCTTTTCATGGTTATTAGTGTTCACTGGCTTGGTGATCTGTGCAAATCTAGAATACAAATTTATACATAAATATGCAACTCTGCAGCTCATTTAGGGTTGCCGTTTTAACAACAGAGTCAAAACCACCTCATGGAACCCTCCCACGCTCTTAATGACCCTTTTCTCATTTTTAGAAAGTACACCTGGCAAAGCTGCTGGTGACCTACGTGCTGGGGCATCAAGGAGCCTCTGACTCTCAGCACAGCACCAGCTGGTGGTGGAGGTCCTCACCCGAGGCCAGAAGCTGCCAGCACATCTCAGGCACCTCCCGACCGCCGGGAAGAGTGGGCGGGCAGTAAAAGGCAGCTCCCAGGTCCCCTCTAGGCCCATCCCTGTCCCCACCAGCCACAGCAGTTCCGAAATCATCAATTTGGAAAAACAGTCCTTCCAAAGTAACTTTTGAAGAAGTGTGAGAAAATATATTCAGAAACAAAACCCACATTGAACAGAGAGAGGAAGAGACACTTCACTTAAGTGGGAATGGCATGGGGCCCACCTCAGGCTGCACGCTGGGTCAGAGGCGCTGTCCCCGGGAACCCCAAGGAGGTTATGGGGGCGCCAGGCACCCCGGTCTGAACCTGCCCACTCATTGGCTGACTGCCCACCCTCACCCACACCTCACCCTACAGCTGCTCTCACTCCACCACCTGAACATCACAACACACACCCACATCAATGCAGACAGGAGACACAGTGAAACGCGTGTCTTGCAAGGAAAAACCTGTGAGATTTCTGAAAATCATGTTAGATCCCTACTGAGGCAGAGGCCTGGGCCAGCTGAGAAAGGTGAGAGGAGACCCTGTCGTAACACAGCTGGAAAGCAGGATTAATAGATGGATTTCATGTGGAATCTAGGCCCTCAAGGATGGGGCCCTCAAAGATGACACCAAGGTCTGTGCTTGAGAAGACAGAAGGAGCCGCTTCAACGAAACGAGAGGACTAGGGAGGGAAGGGCGGCAGACACCCACGCTCCTCTCGGGATGTGCTGACTGCAGAGGCGTAGAGTCCCACGGGGAAGCCGTGGGAGGCCCCCTCTGCCCCAGCCCAGCCCTCCTGCCTGAGGAAGGAGGAGGAGGGGATACACCAGAGGGACAGGCTAGGAAGCACTCAGGAGCAGTGGCAGGAGCTCAGGAGGCTTTGGGCTGGCCCTGAGACACCACCCCCCACTGGCCAGCAGCAGCTGGTCCTCCAGGTCTCCGTGACTCCCCCAGCCCCATGCCCACCCAGGAGATGAAGGCAAGGCTCCCCACTCCCCAGCCGCTCCCTTACTCAGCAAGGACCTGCGGCTGCTCTCTGTGCCACCCACCCGCCGCGCAGCACCATTCCCCAGCTACAGGGACAGCTGATGGTCACAGGGACCCCGCAGCGATCCTTGTCACTTCCAGACGCCCCCTCCCCAGTAACTCCTGTCGTGGGGGGTGTAGACGGAGAGGCGCAGACGCTGTCCTGTCAACAAGCCAGGCTCCGTGTTGTCCGTAAGTGCAGGGCCCAGCACCTAAGGGTAATTAACTGGCAAGGACACCAAACAGCGGAGGAGGAGGGGCGACCTCAGCTCAGCGAGGTGAGCAACAGTGAACAAGGCCAAGCAGGAGACAGAATGGATGGGCGCCACGGGAAGAGCCCGCCCAGCACCTGGAGAGCTGCTGTGGTCACAGGCACGAATTCATCACAGCCACAGTCATCAGCACAGGTTGCAGCCTGGGGTCGAAAAATCGGAAAGAAGCAAACGTTAAAGTTTTAAGTGATAAGAGACCCAGGGTCCACGTTAAAAGGTAACTCATTCTCTACCTCATCCCAACTCAATGACACAATTCCGGCTCCACGTGGGCCAGCACAGGGGCTGGTAAAAAGGGTACCCGTGGAAGACTCCCCATAGACAGGTCCTGGTCCCCAAACACAGACATGCACCACACTGCAGGCACCAGCCAGTCCTTCCCGAGGAGCTTGCCCTTACTGGGCAGAGCCACGCACTGAAAGGCAGAGCCCACAAGCCCACTGGCAGCCAAGGTCACCCCCATGCCTGACCTGGCAGAGCCCTGCAGGAGGCAGGTCCACAGGGCGTCCCTGGTGGCTGAAAGGTCTGAACCAGCACTGGGCACAGGAGCCCAGCAATGCCAGCCCGAGGCGTCTGCTGGGCTCTGGAGGACACAGTTGCAAACTCTACACAGACAGAGAGAAGCAGGCTGGCCCCTCCAGCTCCTGCTGCCATGTGCGGCTGGGAGGTGTCACTCACACCCCACGTGGAACAGGGCCTCTCGGGCTATACTCCTACACCTCTGGCTGGCACTTCAGCAGAGAGTTTTTCACTGTTTTAAATTAAAATACAGATAAGGCTTGCATTAATTTAGTAGAAAAGTTTAGCACCAACTCAGGGCTTTCATAAAACAGATAAGAATACATTACATAGACCAGAACACAGAAAAGAGATAACGTAATTCACACTTCAACTATACTGATAAAGTCAGTCATCAGTAAAATGGCAAAATCCAAATCATCAACACTTTTTCTAAATTGAAGTCCCACAAAGCATTTATTATTGCATTGCTTTTCAAACAAACCGTTATCTAACAACCCACTGGTAATGGGGTAGACTCGGGAGGGGTCTGATTCTGCCCTGTCACCACGTCAGCAGGAAACATCTGCAGAAAGTCATAACCAGGGAGATGCTGGGGGCAGGGGTGATGGTCAAGTGTGTGTGGACATGTCTGTAATCTGAGTGTGGCAGTGGCTTTGCAGAGGGACAATTCTGCCAAAACTCATCCAATGGTCACTGTCAACGAGTACAATTTATCACGTGTAGATAATGTGTCTGTAAAGCTCACTTCTCACAAAGTGCTCCTGTGTGACTCTAGAGCCCAGGAGAATGGAAAGCTCTTCTGGCTCGTGGCCAAGGGTTTGTTTCACCTCCAGAACAGCTCCGAAGGCAATGCCAGGCCTCCTGAAGCTCAGGAGTGAGGAGGAAATGCCAGGTTCCTAAATATGCGGCTGCTCCAAACTCCTCACAGGCAATGCAAGAACAGAACACCCAGAGGGGTTATCTTCACGGAGGACCTTTACCACCCAACTGATGGGATATTGAGACACCCAGGAACTTGGTTCTTGGACCAGGTATTGCCCCTCAAATTTGCTTTCCCTTGCCAAGACTCCACAAAATGATTTTTTTTTTTTTTTTT
>NW_026658305.1:0-558 GCF_009828535.3 Hylobates moloch | reverse complement strand
AGGTGATCCGCCCACCTCGGCCTTCCAAAGTGCTGGGATTACAGGCGTGAGCCACCGCGCCTGGCCAAAATGATTTTTTTAGAAAAGATATAATTTAAACAAACAAAGCAGCACTGGAGAATACGAAAGGGGGCTGTGCTGGGTGTGGCAGCATGCTTGCAGTCCCAGCTACTAGGGAGGCTGAAGTGGGAGGATCACTAGAGCCCGGAAATTGGAAGCCAGCCTGGGCAACACGGCAAGACCTCATCTCCAAAAAAGAGAAAAAGAGAAGGAAGAGGGATGTATTTTAGTCCATTTTCTGCTGCTGTGACAGATAGCATAGACTGGGGGCAATTTATAAAGAACACAAATTTATCTGGCTCACCAGAGGCTGGGAAGGCCAAGATCAAGAAGCTGCATCTGGCAAGGACCTTCTTGACGCATTACCCCAGGGGCAGAAGATGAACCAGTGCACAGGGCAGAGGGAGGACACTGAGCAAACTCACGATTTTGATCAGGAACCAACTCCCATGGTAAGAAATCCACTCTCAAGATAACAACATCGTCCATTCATGAGGG
>NW_026658304.1:0-4190 GCF_009828535.3 Hylobates moloch | reverse complement strand
GCCACCACACCTGGCTAATTTTTGTATTTTTAGTAGAGACAGGGTTTCGCCATGTTGGCCAGGCTGGTCTTGAACTCCTGACCTCAGGTGATCCAGCCACCTCGACCTTCCAAAGTGCTGAGATTACAGGTGTGAGCCACCGCACCCGGTCCAATGTGGCTTATTTTCTTTTAAAGAACACACTTCTCTAAGTATTTACAAAGCACAGAGGAACCATTTGTCCTAGACTCTCTAAAGCAGCAATCCCCAACCTTTTTGGCACCAGGGCCCGGTTTCATGGAAGACAATTTTCCCACAGATGGGGTTGGGGAGGGATGGTTTCAGGATGAAACTGTTCCACCTCGGAATGTCAAGTATTAGATTCTCATAAGGGGCGTACAAGCTAGATTCCTCAAATACGCAGTTCACAACAGGGCTTATGCTGTCAGGGGTTCTGTGCTATAAAGAGAGGCTAATCTATCACTGACGTCAGTTTCCTTTTCTTTTTCTTTTTTTCTTTCTTTTTTTTTTTTTTAAGACGGAGTCTCACTCCTGTTGCCCAGGCTGGAGTGCAGTGGTGCAATCTTGGCTCACTGCAACCTCTGGCTCCTGGGTTCAAGCGATTCTCCTGTCTTTGCCTCTCGAGTAGCTGGGATTACGGGCGCCCACCACCACGCCTGGCTACTTTTTTTTGTATTTTTAGTAGAGACAGAGTTTCATCATGTTGGCCAGGCTGGTCTCGAACTCCTGATCTCAGGTGATCCACCCATCTCGGTCTCCCAAAGTGCTGGAATGATAGGCGTGAGATATCGTGCCTGGCCTGAAGTCAGTTTCTTATCCGGGACTTTCTGCAATCTCTCAGTAATGACTGCCATTTGCTATTAAAGTAACCATAAGTAGTTGATGGTGGCGGCCACCGGGCCCTGTTCCAGCTCCCCTCTACCTTGCAGCCTTCACACGCGTGGACTCCGTAATGGTAGCCTGAGGCCTTGTCCCCGCAGATTCTACATTCGATGTTCAATGCTCCACTGGGAGACTGGTCCACGCTGCCAGGGACCACAGGATAAGTCACTGAGGAGGGGCTCGAAGCTGGTGAAAGCGTGTCTGGGGAAAAAGAGGAGAGACGGATGAATAGTCCAGGCATCACTATCCTGTGTCTGAACTGGGTCTATGAGGATGTGATTTCGCATATGAGGCATCTAGTGCTGAGGCATAAACCTCAGAACACCCATGCAGGGCCGGGCCCTGCCTCTGGGTCACACCCTCTTGCACTCCTACAGCTGCCATTGTGCTGTGCTTCCAAAGCCAGCATGCTCGCTCTCACTGCTGCTGAGCTGACCCCGAGCTCCGGACCCACACACCTCAGATCACACATCCCTGGACCCGCACATCTCCGCCCCGCACATCTCCGGGCCCGCGTGTCTCCCATCCACACATCCCGCCCCGCACATCTCCTCATTCCCACATCTTCGATCTGAGCATCTGCGATCCGCGCATCTCCGCCCCGCGCATCTCCGGACCTGCACATCTCCCATCCACACATCTTCAGATTCGGACATCTTTGGACCCGCACATCTCTGGACCCACGCATCTCCAGAACCGCGCGTCTCCGGACCCGTGGATCTCCAGACCCGGGCATCTCCGATCAGCTCATCTCTGCTCTGCACATCTCCAGACCCGCACATCTCCAGACCCCCGCATCTCTGGACCCCGCAACATCTCCTGATCCGCACATCTCCGCTCCGCACATTTCCGGACCCGCGCATCTCTGATTCGCCCATCTCCTGATCGGCGCATCTCCTAGCCCTCCACATCTCCGATCCGCACATCTCGGGACTGGCACTTCTCCTGATCCGCATATCTCCGGACCCCCACATCTCCAATCTGCACCTCTGGGTACCTGCACATCTCCGGACCCGCACATCGGACCCACACATCTCGGGCCCGCACATCTCCGCTGCACACATCTCCAGACCTGCACATCCATGGGCCCGCGCCTTGCCATCTCGCCCACACCTCACCCTGCAGGACTGCCCGTGCCCCTGCGCTGACAGTGCCACACAGAACTTGTTTGCTTCCTTCCTTCCAGTTCTTCCGCAATTGTTAACTCAGTAAATGGCACCAGAATACAGTATAAAAATCTGTGTGGGCAACACCAAATGCACAATCCATGAAAGAGAAAATGTAAGTTGGAATCTATGAAAGCTAATGAAACCTTCTGCTCTGCAAAAGACATTGCTAAGAAAATTAAAGACAAGCCACAGACTGGGAGAACATATTTTCAATACACGTGGTAATATACAAAGAGGTCTTAAAACAAACAACTCAATTGAAAAATGGGGGCTGGGCGCGGTGGCTCACGCCGGTAATCCCAGCACTTTGGGAGGCTGGGGCAAGCGGATCACGAGGTCAGGACATCGAGACCATCCTGGCTAACACGGTGAAACCCCGTCTCTACTAAAAATACAAAAAAATTAGCCGGGCGTGGTGGTGGGCGCCTGTAGTCCCAGCTACTCAGGAGGCTGAGGCAGGAGAATGGCTTGAACCCGGGAGGCAGAGCTTGCAGTGAGCTGAGATGGCGCCAATGCACTCCAGCCTGGGTGACAGAGTGAGACTTCATCTCAAAAAAAAAAAAAAAGAAAGAAAGAAAAAAGAAAAAATTAGCGCGCCATAGTGGTGCGCACCTGTAGTCCCAGCTACTTGGGAGGCTGAGGCAGGGGAATCGCTTGAACCTGGGAGGCAGAGGTTGTAGTGAGCTGAGATTGCGCCACTGCACTCCAGCCTGGCAACAGAGCAAGACTCCGTCTCAAAAGGAAATAAAAAGAAAAGAAAATGGGCAAAAGATCTGAACATCTGAACAGTCACTTCAGCAAGGATGATATACAGATGGCAAGTAAGCACATGAAACGATGCTCAGCATGATATGTCATCAGGGCACTGAGAATGAGAACAACAATGTGGTGTCACCACACACCTACTAGGATGACTAACATCCACAAAACTGACATCATCAAATCTGGTGAGGATGTGGAGCAACAGGAACCCCCATTCATAGCTGGTGGGAATGCAACATGAGACAGCCCCCTTGGAGGACATTCTGGCAGTTTCTGATAAAGCAAAGCAGTTTTACTGTATGATGGAATCACACTCAGGTATTTGTCCAACTGATTTGAAAACTTCTGTCCACACAAAACCTACATATGTTTACAGCAGCTTTATTCTTTTTCTTTTTGGAACAGAGTCTCACTCTGTCACCCAGGCTGGAGTACAGTGGTACGATCTCAGCTCACTGCAACCTCTGCCTCCAGGTTCAAGTGATTCTCCTGCCTCAGCCTTCCAAGTAGCTGGGATTACAGGTGCCCATTACCATGCCCAGCTAATTTTTGTATTTTAGTAGAGACAGCATTTCACCATGTTGGCCAGGCTGATCTCAAACTCCTGACCTCAAGTGATCTGCCTGCCTCAGCCTCCCAAAGTGCTGGGATTGGGCCTGGCCTCAAGGAGCAGCCTTTACATGTTCTCACCACACACAAAAAATGGTAAGCGTGTGAGCTGGTGGATATGTTCATTAGCTTGATTTACACATTCCACAATGTAAACATAGACCAAAACATCACATTGTGCCCCATAAAAATACAATTATTATTTGTCAGTTAAAAATTAAACTAAAATTAATAAATAAAGTTAAAGCAACCAGATAAAGAGGACATATAACATGCAGAGAAACAAAAATAAGGATGACACCAAGTTTCTTTTAGAAATGATGCAAGCCAGAAGACAGTGGGGACCAGCACAGTGGCTCACACTTGTAATCCTTGTAATCCCAATACTTCGGGAGGCAGAGGTAGGAGGATTGCTAGAGGCCAGGAGTTCGAGAGGAGCCTGGTCAACATAGTGAGTCTCCACCTCTGCAAAAAATTTTTTAAATTGGCTGGGCATGGTGGTATATACCTCTAGTCCTAGTTCCTCAGGAGGCTGAGGCAGGACGATTGCTTGAGCCCAGGTGTTTGAGACTGCAGTGAGCTACGATGGCACTACCACACTCCATCCTCAACATCAGTGCAAGATCCTGTCTCTAAAAATAATAATAATAATAATAATAAATTAATTAATTAAAACCAAGAACATAGTAGGAACATCTTAAAAGTATTTAAAGAAAAAAAGTGGCCAGGCTCGGTGGCTCATGCCTGTAATCCCAGCACTTTGGGAGG
>NW_026658303.1:0-4191 GCF_009828535.3 Hylobates moloch | reverse complement strand
CTAGGCACATTGTCAACAGGTTATCTAAAGGCAAGACAAAGGGCAGAATCTTAAGAGCTTTGAGACAAAAGCACCAAGTAACCTATAAAGGAAAACCTATCAGATTAACAGTAGATTTCTCAGCAGAGACCCTACAAGCTAGAAGGAATAGGGACCCTATCTTCAGCCTCCTCAAACAAAACAATTATCAGCCAAGAATTTTGTATCCAGTGAAACTAAGCATCACATATGAAGGAAACATAGAGTCTTTTTCAGACAAACAATGGCTGAGAGAATTTGCCACTACCAAGCCACCACTACAAGAACTGCTAAAAGGAGTTCTAAATCTTGAAAGAAATCCTGGAAGCACATCAAAACAGAACTTCTTTAAAGGATAAATTGCACAGGACCTGTAAGACAAAAATACAATTTAAAAAGCAAAAACAAAACCCCGAAAAACCAAGGTACACAGGCAACAGATAGCATGATGAATGGAATGGTACCTCACATCTCAATACTAACATTGAATGTAAGTGGCCTAAATACTCCACTTGAAAGATACAGAACTGCAGAATGGATAAAATCTCACCAACCAACTATCTTCTGCCTTCAGGAGACTCACCTAACACATAAAGACTCACGTAAACTTAAAGTAAAGGGATGGAAAAAGGCATTTCATGTAAATGGACACCAAAAGTGAGCAGGGTTAGGTATTTCAATATCAGACAAAACAAACTTTAAAACAACAGCAGTAAAAAGAGACAGAGGGACATTATATAACGGTAAAAGGCCTTGCCAAACAAGAAAATATCACAATCCTGAACATATATGCACCTAACACTGAAGCTCCCAAATTTATAAAACAATTACTAATAGGCCTAAGAAGTGAGAGAGACAGCAACACAATAATAGTGGGGGACTTCAATACTCTGCTGACAGCACTAGACAGGTCATCAAGACAGAAAGTCAACAAAGAAACAATGAATTTAAACTATACCTTGGAACAAATGGACTTAACAGATATATACAGAACATCTCATTGAACCACTGTGAAATACACATTCTATTCAACAGCACATGGAACTTTCTCCAAGATAGACCATATGATAGGCCACAAAATGAGCCTCAATAAATTTAAGGAAATTGAAATTATATCAAGCACTCTCTCAGACCACAGTGGAATAAAACTGGAAATCCACTAAAAAAAAAACAAACCTTCAAAACCATGCAAATACATGAAAATTAAATAACCTGCTCCTGAATGATCATTGGGTCAAAAACAAAATCATGATGGAAGTTAAAAAATTATTCAAACTGAATAACAATTATGACACACCCTATCAAAACCTCTGGGATACAGCTAAGGTGGTGCTAGGAGGAAAGTTCATAGCCCTAAATGCCTACATCAAAAAGACTGGAAGAGGACAAACTGACATTCTAAGGTCACACTTCAAGGAACGAGAGAAACAAGAACAAACCAAACCCAAGCCCAGCAGAAGAAAGAAAAAACCAAGATCAGAGTAGAACTAAATAAAATTGAAACAAACAAACAAACAGAAGAAACAATTCAGAAGAGAAATGAAACAAAAAGCGGGTTCTCTGAAAAGATAAATAAAATTGATAGACCATTAGCAAGATTAACCAAGAAGAGAGAAAATCCAAATAACCTCATTAAGAAATGAAACGGGAGATATTACAACTGACACCACTGAAACACAAAAGATCATTCAAGGCTACTATGAATACCTTTATGCACAGAAACTAGAAAACCTAGAAGAGATGGATAAATTCCTGGAAGAAATACAACCCTCCTAGCTTAAACCAGGAAGAATTAGACACCCTGAACAGACCAATAATAAGCAGTGAGATTGAAATGGTAACTTAAAAATTACCACCAACGGGTCAGGCGCGGTGGCTCACGCCTGTAATCCCAGCACTTTGGGAGGCCGAGGCAGGCGGATCACGAGGTCAGGAGATCGAGACCATCCTGGTTAACACGGTGAAACCCCGTCTCTACTAAAAATACAAAAAATTAGCCGGGTGCAGTGGCGGGCACCTGTAGTCCCAGCTACTCGGGAGGCTGAGGCAGGAGAATGGCGTGAACCCAGGAGGTGGAGCTTGCAGTGAGCCGAGATTGCGCCACTGCACTCCGGGCTGGGCGAAAGAGCGAGACCCCATCTCAAAAAAAAAAAAAAAAAAAAAAAAAAAAAAAAAAAAACCAAAAAAACCAGACCAGACAATTCACACAGAATCTATGAAAATTCAAAAAAATTGATACCAACATTTTGGGAAACAGGGTACCCTCCCTAATTTATTCTATGAAGCCAGCATCACTTTAATACAAAAACCAGGAAAGGACATAGCCAAAAAAGAAAAGTACAGACTGATATCCC
The DNA here is from genome assembly GCF_009828535.3 of Hylobates moloch. Taxonomy (NCBI): domain Eukaryota; kingdom Metazoa; phylum Chordata; class Mammalia; order Primates; family Hylobatidae; genus Hylobates; species Hylobates moloch. Next base: position 1,819 of record NW_026658303.1, on the reverse strand, counting down.
TGATGAACATAGACGCTAAAATCCTTAACAAAATACTAGCTAACCAAATCCAACAATATATCAAAAGGATAATCCACCATGATCAAATGGGTTTCATACCAGCTATGCAGGGATGGTTCAACATATGGAAATCAATAAATGTGATACACCATATAAACAGAATTAAAAACAAAAATCACATGATCGTCTCAACAGATGCAGAAAAAGGATTTGACAAAATCCAGCATCCTTTATGATTAAAACTCTCAGCAAAATTGGCATACAAGGGACATACCTCAATGTAATAAAAGCCATCTATGACAAACCCATGGTCCAAAATAATACTGAATGGGGAAAAGTAGAAAGCATTCCCTCTGAAAACTGGAACAAGACTAGGATGCCTACTCTCACCACTCCTCTTCAACATAGTACTGGAAGTCCTAGCCAGAGAAATCAGATAAGAGAAAGAAAGGGCATCCAAATCGGTAAAGAGGAAGTCAAACTGTCACTGTTTGCTTACGATATGATTGTTTACTTAGAAAACCCTAAAGACTCCTCCAGAAAGCTCCTGGAACTGATAAAATAATTCAGCAAAGTTTCCGGATAGAAGACTAATGTATACAAATTGGTAGCTCTTCTATACACCAACAACAACCAAGCAGAGAATCAAATCAAGAACCCAGCCCCTTTTACAATAGCTGCAAAAAAAAAAAAAAAAAAAAAAAATTCTTAGGAATATACCTAACCAAGGAGGCAAAAGACCTCCACAAGAAAAACCATAAAACATTGCTGAAAGAAATTATAGATGACACAAACAAATGGAAACACATCCCATGCTCATGGATGGGTAGAATCAATATTGTGAAAATGACCATACTGTGAAAAGTGATCTACAAATTCAATGCAATCCCCATTAAATACCACCATCATTCTTCACAGAATTAGAAAAAAAAAATTCTAAAATTCATGTGAAATGAAAAAAGAGCCTGCCTGGTCAAAGCAAGACTAAGCAAAAGGAACAAATCTGGAGGCATCACACTACCTGATTTCAAAGTATACTATAAGGCTATAGTCACTGAAACAGCATGGTACTGGTATAAAAATAGGCACATATACCAATGGAATAGAATTTAAAAAATGAGAAATAAACCCAAGTACAGCCAACTGATCTTCAACAAAGCGAACAAAAATATCAAATGGAGAAAGGACATCCTTTTCAACATACGGTGTTGGGAGAATTGGCCAGCCACATGTAGAGAATGAAACTGGATCCTCATCTCTCACCTTAGACAAAAATCAACTCAAGATGTATTAAGGACTTAAACTTAAGACCTGAAACTATAAACATTCCAGAAGATAACATTGGAAAACCCCTTCTAGACATTGGCTTAGGCAAGGATTTCATGACCAAGAACCCCAAAGCAAATGCAATAAAAACAAATATTAATTAAACTAAAGAGATCCTCCACGGCAAAAGGAACAGTTATCAGAGTAAACAGACAACCCACAGAGTGGGAGAAAATCTTCACAATCTATACATCTGACAAACGACTAATATCCAGAATCTACAACGAACTCAAACAAATCAGTAAGGAAAAAACCAAACAATCCCATCAAAAAAGTGGGCTAAGGACATTAATAGAAAATTCTCAAAAGAAAATATACGAATGGTCAACAAACATATGAAAAAATGCTCAGCATCACTAATGACCAGGGAAATGCAAATCAAAACCACAATGTGATACCACCTTACTCCTGCAAGAATGGCCATAATAAAAAATTTAAAAAAACAGTAGATGTTGGCATGGATGCAGTGATCAGGGAACACTTCTACACTGCT
>NW_026658302.1:0-4191 GCF_009828535.3 Hylobates moloch | reverse complement strand
AGAGGACATGAAAAAAATGGAAATATATTTTATCTTCATGGATTAGAAACATCAATATTGTTAAAATGTACATACTACCCAAAGCAGTCTAAAAGTTCAATGCAATCGCTCTCAAAATACCATTGACATTCTTCACAGAAATAGAAAGAAAAATCCTAAAATTTATAAGAAACCATGAAAGACCCAGAATAGCCAATGCTATCCTAAGCAAAAATAGCAAAACTGAAGAAATCTAATTACCTGTATTCAAATTATGCTACAGAGCTATAGTAACCCAAACAGCATATAACTGGCATAAAAGTAGACACATAGACCAATGGAACATAATAGAGAATTCAGGAATAAATACAGACACCTACAGTGAACTCATTTTCAATGAAGGTGCCAAGAACATACCCTGGGGAAAAGACAGTCTTTTCAACAAATGGTACTAAGAAAACTGGATATCCATATGCCAAAGAATGAAACTAGGCCCTTATCTCGCACCATATACAAAAATCAAATCAATGTGATTAAAGTCTTAAATTTAAGAACTCAACCCTGAAAATACTACAAGAAAACATTGGAGAAACTCTTGAGGAGATTGGACTGAACAATGATTTCTTGAGTAATACCCCACAAGTGCAGGCAATCAAAGCAATAATTGACAAATGGGATCACATCAAGTTAGAAAGCTTCTGCACAGCAAAGGAAACAATCAACAAAGTGAAGAAACAACACACAAAATGGTAGAGAGTGTCTGCAAGCTACCCATCTGAGGTGGGATTAATAACCAGATTATAGAAGGAGCTCAAACGACTCTATAGGAATTGGAGGTCATTATATTAAACAAAATAAGCCAGGCACAGAAATACAATCTTCACATGTTCTCACTTATTTGTGGGAGCTAAAATAATCAAAACAATTGAACTCACAGAGATAGAGTAGAATGATGGTTACCAGAAGCTGGGATTGGTAGTAGGAGGAGGGGAATTGGGGATGCTTAGTGGGTACAAATATATAGTTAGAAAGAATAAGATCTAATACTTTATAGCACACACTGTGAGTTCAATCAAAAATTTATTGTATATTTAAAAGAGGACAATTGCATTTTTTGTAATGCAAAATAGGGTAATTGGTTGAGTTGATGGATATACCATTTATACTGATGTTATCACACATTGTATGCCTGTATAATAATATCTCATGTACCCCATAAATATATGCAGCTAGTATGTAGCCACAAGAATAATAATTTAAAAAGGAGACAAAATAATTACATTTTCTTATAAACAAACACATAGAGAATTTCTTGTTAAGAGATATGACTTACAAAAAATACTGAAGGAATTTCTTCAGGCTGAAAGCAAGTGACACAGACAGTAATTCAAATCCATACAAAATACCAAAGAACACTAGGTTAAGGTAATTATGTAAATATCAAAGACAATATAAGTACATACTTCCTCTCCTCTTAACTGATTTAAAGCAATTTGTATACAATTATATGTACATAGTGTGCAACACTTAAAATGTAATATATTTGACAAAATCAGCACAAAGGCGGCAGTAGATGCAAAGTTGTATTGTAGTAAGGAATTGAAACCACATGGTAACTGAAATCCATAGGAACAAATAAAGAGAACTAGAAATAATAAGGTTAATAAAACATATTCTAGAAATATGTAATTTTCTGTTTTCTTCTCTGAACCTCTTTATGTTACGTAAAATCATATAAAGTGGTAAAGCAATGTATTCTTGGATTTCTAACATATAGATTTCTTATAGGTATATTATTTATATGACAAAAAGGGAAAAACACAGTTATATAGGAGAAACAGTTCTATATATCAGTGAAATTAAATTAGCATACATTTGAAGTACATTCTGATGAGTTAAAATATACAGAGTAAGCCCTAGAGCAATCACTAAAAAAAAATTGTCAGGCATAATGTGAAAATATCATTTAAGGAATAACATTTTACACTAGAAAACACTCACTTAATGTAAAATTGCCCTTAGTGTTTTCAGAGATAAGAGAAGACATACTATCCATAACTAAATAAAAGTTTTCACTAAAAATGCAACAGAGAGTAATAAATAGATCTTAGAAATTAAATATATGAGAGCAGAAATTTAAAGAAATCAATTCTTAATTTAGAAGATAACATTGAAGAAATCTCTCAGAAATTAAAACAAAAAAACACCAGAGAAGATACATGAGATAGAATCGTTTTTTTAGGAAAATGTTTAAGTAGGGGATTATTTCAGCATGGTAACCTCAGAATGACAGGAGTTCCGGAAAGAAAGAATAAAGAAAAAAGAGAGAAAATTTCTGAAGTAAATACATTCATACAAGTGAAGAGTATGACTTTCCAGATTGATAGGCTCCAGCATAATGAAGAATAAAAGGAATCTCATAATATTATGACATTTTTAATACCAGAGATAAAAGGAAAAATGAAAACATTACGGAACTACTTTTGTCTATGATGAAGTAACAAGTATGAAAACAGCTCTTTCACTATAACAATAAAAGTGTCAAAATTATATGAAGCAAGTCTTTTCAGGTATTTGACAACAAGAAACAGACTGCAATCCCTGTAGGTGTCAATATTTATGAGGTGAACCCCATGATTACTGTAGCTCTCTGCCTGTGCAACTCTTCGCCAACTACAGTCCAGCATCCTGGAGGCCAAGACAGTTCCACTGAGCTGATGAGGCAGAGATCAGATTTCATAGTGGCTCAAGCAACTGGAACCCATGACACTAGACACCAGAGAAGAGAAAGCTGTGCAGAGAATAGGTCCAGAAGTCTCTTAGTGAGTCCCTCCATGAGTTAGTAGCTGAGATTTGCATTCCACATATTAAAGGTTTGCTAAAAAGAAGCTTCTATAGGGTTAAAACCAGCACACAGAAACTAAAAGTTCATTATTGCTAGGTCATGTAAGAGTTCCAGTCCAGCCAGAACACAAAGACCAGAGTATCACTTTCATAACACTCTAAAATGGTGAATATTACAAAGTCAGACAATGTCAAGGGCTTCTGAGGATGTAGAACATCTGGAACTCTCTCAATAATTGCAGGTAAAAATGTAAAAGCATTCAATACCTTTGGTAAGCCCTTTAGTGGTATTTTTTCTTATAAAATTATACACTTACAAAATGACTGAGTACACATATCTCTAGGTATTAAGAGAAATAAAAATTCTTGTCAAAGACTCATATAGGAATATTTATAGTATGCTCGTCATGATAGCCAAAAACTAGAAATAATCAAAATTTCCATCAACAGGTGAAAATTTGGCATATCCATACTCAGTGACAAAAATGAATATGGATATGCACAACGTGCATTAATCTTAAAAAATATTATATTGCACAAAATAATCCAGACATAAAAGGAAACATACTATATATAGTGTTATTTATGTAAAACTGTAAGAAAGACAAATCTACTCTGTAGGAATTTAGATTAGTAGTTGCCTGGGGACAGGAAGGGTGTGGAGACTAACCAGGAAGAGAGGCATAAGAGTACTTTTTGGGTGATAGAAATGTTCTATTAGGCTGGTGCCATTATAAGCAATGGCAAAAAAATGCAATTAATTTTGCACCAATAAAATAATCTTGATTGTAATGGTGGCTACATGGATGGATACATCTATCAAATCATTTAATTTTATACTTTGGATTTGATTTAATATAATGCTATATATGAAAAGAAATAGGAAAATGTAACCAATGTTTATAAAAAAATTAATAAAAATCAAATGCAAGGTGACCCAGGTGTTGGATTTAGCAGTCTTTAAAGTAGCTACTTTAAATATTTAAAGAGTTTTTAATAAAAAAGTAAAAAAGAATAGAAGGAAAATGGCATAAATAGGGGATCTCTAAAGAAAAAAAATGGAAATCTATTAAAGGGATCAAAAGGAAAGACTAGATCTGAATAGTACAATACGAAATTACAATATCCATTGAATAGCCTTGACAAGTAGATTGGAGATGGCAGAAGAAAGAGCCAGTGGACATGAATGTAGAACAAAAGTAACTATCCAAGAACCATCTGAAGAATCAAGATAATAAGAGATTGAGAAAAAATGAACAGAGTTTGAGTCTTGTGCCACAATGTTAAATAATCTATTATACATTTATTTGGTGTCCCAGAAGGAGAAGAGAGTGAAAATGGATATCACAATATTTGATGAATGAGTGC
>NW_026658301.1:0-4192 GCF_009828535.3 Hylobates moloch | reverse complement strand
ATTTAAAAATGGAACAAAGGAAATTATTCTTACAAAACAAATAATGCTTATATTCTGTTACTACTTATGTCAAGATCATTGATGCTTAGAAGGTCTGAATCGCTCTCATCAATCATGCACAATTGTCTTTAGGCAGTTTGATACACAAAAGAGATGAACCGTTTCAATAAATTTCTACATCAGTATTAATAAAACAAATAAAAAATATTTAAGCAGCATTTGACCACACCCTGGCTAAACCCAACTTTCAGTTTACTGGGTGCTTATATCTTCCTGCTCGCCACTGCTCAGGGAAACAATAATCTACTTTGTGTCTCTACATATGAGCCTGTTATGAACAATTATTAGTAATGAAATTAAACAGTACGATGTGGACTTCTGTCACTGACTTTTTTATTTAGCATACTTTAAAAAAATTTTTCATACTTTTAATGGATGAGAAATTGTATATGATGTACAACATGATGTTTTGATATATGTATACATTGTGAAATGGCTAAATCAAACTAATTAATCTATGCATTATCTCACAGTTATCATTTTTGTGGTGAACAAAAAATCTATTCTCTCAGCTCTTTTCAAGAATACGTTGTTGTAATTATTGTAACCAGGTTGTACACAAGATCTAATAATTCTTTTGAATTTACTTCTTCTATCTAACTGAAATTTTGTGTGCTTTCACTAACATCTCTCCAACGACTCCCCTCATCAGCCCCTGATAACCACCATTCTACTCTCCACTTCCATGAACTGCACTTTTTTAGATTCCACATATAATTGAGATCATGCAATATTTGCTTTTCTGTGCCTGGCTTACTTCACTCAACATAATGGCCTCCAGGTTCATCCATGTCACAAATGACAGGATTTCCTTCTGTTTTAAGACTGAATAGTATTTCATTGTGTATATATCACATTTTCTTTATCCGTTCATTTGTTGATGGACACAGGTTCAGTCCATATCTTGGCTATTGTGAATAATGCTTCAGTGAACAAGAAAGTGCAGATATTTCTTTGACATAGAGATTTCAACTCTTTTGAATATATACCCAGCAGTGGAATTACAGAATCATATGATAATTATATTTTTAATTTTTGGAAGAAACTTCATAATGTTTATCTTAATGGCTGTACTAATTTACACTCTAACAGTTTAAAAGAGTTTTCTTTTATCTACATCCTCACCGACACTTGTTTTTGAATTCTCTTTTCTAGGAATCTTCAAACACTCCAGTAGTGTAAGGAAAGTCCATATATCGCCATAGACTCTGGTAATACAATTCCATATATTCTATGTTGGTGTATAATCATTTTTAAATGTTGTTGAATTCAGTTTTCTAATATTTTGTTGAGAGCATTTCAGCTATAATCCTAAGGAAAATTGATCTGTAGTTTTCATTGTCCATGATGCCTCTGTCTGGATTTATTATCTAGGTAATCATATTGGTCTCAAAGTAGAAGTCAGAATATGTTTACTTCTCTTTTATTTTTTAGAAGCGTTTGTGAAACATTAATATTAGTTCTTCAACTGTGAGTAAAATCCACTATTAAAGCCATCTAAGACTGTGTTTTCTTTGTGGGAAGTCTCACAAATGCTAATTCTCTACTTGTTGTAGGTGCATCATATTTCTATTCCTTCTTGAGTCAGCTCAGTAGTTTTTGTAACTCTATAAATTGGTCAGTTTTTTCCAAATTATCAAATTTATGGGCATACAGGTTTTCTTAGTATTTATCTCTAATTTATTTCTTCAGGTAGATAGTGGTGTCTCCGTATTCATTTCTTAATTCAGTAGTTTGAGTATTCTCTCTTTTTCTGTCAGTCAAGGTAAATTAGCTTATTTACTGACCTTTTCAAATAACTAACTTTTGTTTTTATTTTATTTTCTCTATTGATTTATTTTCCATATCATTTTATTTCACTCTACTCTCTCTTACTGCCTCTTTGTGCTTGCCTTGTCTTTCATTTGCTCATTTTTCTAGTTACTTAAGACACAGTTAGGTAACTGACTTAACATCTTTCTTCTTTTTTTACTACAGGTATGCACAACTACAAATTTCCCTTTAAGCACTGCTTTAGGTGCACCTCCTAAATTTTCATCAATTATGTCTTCATTTTCACTCATCTCATATCATTTTCTAATTTCCCTTGTGATTTCTTCTCTGACTTATTGGTTATTTAGGAGTATGTTGTTTTAAATTCCACATATTCAAGGATTTCCCAAATTTATTTCCATTTTTGACTTCTAATTTAATTCCGTGGTTGTCAAAAAGCATACTGTACACCATTACATCACTTTTAAATTTATTCAGGTTTATTTTATGTTGTAAGACATAGTCTATCTGGGAGAATATTCCATGTATGCCTGAGAAGAATATTTACTCTGCTGTTATTACATGGAATGTTCCACAGATGTCTATTAGATCTCATTGATTTTTGCAAGTCTTCCATATCTATGTTGATCTACTGGCTAGTTAATTATCCATTACTGACAGTGGGATATTTAAACCTCCAACTAACATTGTTGTTTATGACTTCTTAAATTCTGTTGGTTTTGCTTCATGTCTTTTCAGGCTCTGTTGTTTGTGTGTGTGTGTGTGTGTGTGTGTGTGTGTGTGTGTGTGTGATATAATATGTGTGTATATACACAAATATTATAAAGATATTTTAAAAATATTTTTCTATGCTTTCTTTATAATATGTGTGCATGTATGTTATAATATATATACACACATAAAGCATAGAAAAATATTTTTTCTAAAGCACAGAATACTATTTCATGTTAATACTACATAATTCTTGTTTTTGAATTATCTTTTATAGGTAACTGCAGATCTTCTGATAGTGTCTATAACATATTATAATACATAATATATATGTGATATATATAATACATAATAAATATAATACATAATCATATATATGTGTATAATATATGATATATATACATACATACATATACATGTATATACTTATAATTGGTATATATTCCTGATAGACACTTTTATCTTTATAAAATGTCTCTTCATATGCAGTAATAATTTTAAGTCTCAAGTCATTTGATTTCTGAAATACTCCAGCCACTTCAGCTCTATTTTAGATACTATGCTCATGGTATATCTTTTACTTTCAAACTATTTTTGTCATTTTATTTAAAATGGGTCTAATAGAAGCAGCCTAAAGTTGAACTTTTCTTTAAAAATACATTCTTCCAATTTCTGACATTTGAGTGTTTAGACAATTTACATATAATGCAGACAAGAAAACTGAAATCTGCCATTTTCGTATTATCTATATATCTTATGTCACCTTTGTTCCTGTAATCTTCCATTACTGTCAGATTTTGAGTAAAATATTTTCTAATGTGTCACTTAAATTCCTTTTCGCGTATTTCACTCTATTCCTGAGTTATTTTCTAAGATGTCTTGGGTTTTATAACTAGCATCTTATTTTGAAACAATTTGCTTTGCAATAATTCTAACTTAATTTCAGTAGCATATAGAAATATTTTTCCAGTATGCTCCTATCCTTCTAGTCTTTCTGTATGTTACTACTTTCATACCAATTACATCTTTATACATTTTAAGCCTGCCAAGACATTTATATAATTATTAATTTTTCATTTTTTTAATAACTTCAATTTTTATTTTAGATACAAGGGTTACTTGTACAAGTTTGTTACATGGGTATATTGCATGATGCTGAGGTTTAGGGTATGGATCTTGTCACTCAAGTAGTAGGCATAGCACCTAATAGGTAGTTTTTCAAATGTGCCCCCCTCCTTCCCTTCCTCATCTAATAGTTTGTGTATCTTTTGTTCCTATCTCTATGTCCATGTGTATTCAAAGTTTAGCTGCCACCTGTAAGTGACAAATTTTGCAGTATTTGGTTTTCTGTTACTGCATTACTTTGTTTGGAATTCTAGACTCCAGCTACAACCACGTTTCTGCAAAGGACATGATGCCGTTCCTTTTTATGACTGTGTAGTATTCCATGGTATATATGTGCCACATTTTCTTTATCCAATCCACCACTGATGGGCACCTGGGTAGCTTCCAAGTCTTTGCTATTGTGAATAGTACTGCAATGAACATATGAGTGCATGTGTCTTTTTGGTAGAGTGATTTGTTTTCTTTTGGGTATATACCTAATAATGAAATTGCTGGGTTGAATGGTAGCTCAGTTTTAAGTTAT
>NW_026658300.1:0-4192 GCF_009828535.3 Hylobates moloch | reverse complement strand
TGGAGCTTGCAGTGAGCCGAGATCGCGCCACTGCACTTCAGCCTGGGCGACAGAGCGAGACTCCGTCTCAAAAAAAAAAAAAAAAAAAAAAGGCGTAATCTCAGCTCACTGCAACCTCTGCTGCCAGGGTTCAAGTGATTCTCCTGCCTCAGCCTCCCAAGTATCTGGGATTACAGGCACAAACCACTGTGCCTTGCTAATTTTTGTATTTTTTTTTGTTTGTTTTTTTGAGACGGAGTCTCACTCTATCACACAAGCTGGAGTGCACTGGTGCCATCTCAGCTCACTACAACCTGAGCCTCCAGAGGTCAAGTGATTCTCCAGTTTTAATCTCCCAAAATGCTGGGATTACAGGTGTTAGCCACCCCACCTGACAATCCAGTCAGTTTATTTATTTTGTTATTTATTTATTTTTTTTTGAGACAGTCTTGCTCTGCCACCTAGGCTGGAGTGCAGTGGCACGATCTCGACTCACTGCAACCTCCGCCTCCCAGGTTCAAGTGATTCTCCTGCCTCAGCTTCCCAAATAGCTGGGACTACAGGCACGTGCCACCATGCCCAGCTAATTTTTTTTTTGTATTTTTAGTAGAGACGGGGTTTCACCATGTTGGCCAGGCTGGTCTCAATCTCCTGACCTTGTGATCCTCCCGCCTTAGCCTCCCAAAGTGCTGGGATTACAGGCGTGAGCCACCGCACCTGGCTCAGCCAGTTTCTTATAAAATTAAATATACCCTTACCATATAACCCAGAAATTTTACTCCTAGATAACTACTGAGAGAATTTCATTTCTACCAAGAGAAATGAAAACATCCATATAAAGGCTTGTACACAAATGTTCATAGCACCTTTACTTGCAATAACTTGGAAACAACCCAAACGCCCATCATTAGGACAGTTACTAAACAAAGCACAGCATATTCATATACTGGAATAAAAGAATACACTTTTATTAAGAGTAATAAACAAAACAACAAAATAAACTGGACAGGCATGGTGGCTCACATTTGTACCCCAGTACTTTGGGAGGCCAAGCGGTGAGGATCACCTGGGCCCATGAGTTCAAGACCACGAACGGCAACTTAGTGAGATCCATCTCTACAAAAAATAAAATAAATTAGCTGGGCATGGTGGCAAGTGCCTGTGGTCCCAGCTACTCACGAGGCTAAGGCAGGAGGATTGCTTGAGCCCAGGAGGTTGAGGCTGCAGTGGGCCATGTTTGTGCCACTGCCCTCCAGCCTGAGTGACGGGCAGACCTTGTGTCAAAAAAAAAAAAAAAAATAGAAGAAGAAATGAACTATTGATACATGCAGCAAGAAGTATCTCAAAAGTATCAAACGAACAAAAGCTAAACATAAATTTCATAGTGTATGATTCCATTTACATCAAGTTGAACAACAAGCAGAACTAATCAATAAGGAGAGAAGTCAGATAAGGAGACAGAGCAGGGTAGGAGGGACCTTTCTAGAGTGATGACGATGCTTTATATCTTGGGTATATGCATGTACCAATACTCATTGAACTGTGGCCTTTAGATCTGTACCTTGCACTGTATAGATACTATATCTCAACAAAGAATATACCAAAAAAATCAAGTGCCAATAACTAAACATAAGAGGAGGAGTTTGGGAGCCAGTGGGATATGACTTTTTATCCTGTGTTGCCTCAGAGAACCTGTTTCTCTCACTTTGAGAGATTTCCTCACTCATAAAACCAGGATGGTCATAAACTCCCTAATAAGGTGGTTAAGATCATTTGCTGAGATAATGGAAAGCATATTAAATAAAAGCTGTTATTATCAGTCAATAAATTATTATTCAGGGTAAACGTAGCTTCAAGCCAGTCTCTGCCCTGGTTGCCCTTCCCCAGATGTGACCCAGTCCGATGATGATGATAATGACGATGATTATTATTGCTATCTTGAGACACGGTCTCACTCTATCACACAAGCTGGAGTGCACTGGTGCCATCTCAGCTCACTACAACCTGAGCCTCCAGAGGTCAAGTGTTTCTCCAGTTTTAATCTCCCAAAATGCTGGGATTACAGGTGTTAGCCACCCCACCTGGCAATCCAGTCAGTTTATTTATTTATTTATTTATTTATTTATTTTTTGAGACAGTCTTGCTCTGCCACCTAGGCTGGAGAGCAGTGGCATGATCTCGGCTCACTGCAACCTCCGCCTCCTGGTTTCAAGCCATCCTCCTGCCTCAGCCTCCCAAGTAGCTGGGATTACAGGCATGCCCCACCACACCTGGCTAATTTTTGTATTTTTAGTAGAGATGGGGTTTCACCATGTTGGCCAGGCTGGTCTCGAACTCCTGACCTCAGGTGATCCGCCCACCTCGGCCTCCCAAATTGCTAGGATTACAGGTGTGAGCCACTGTGCCCCGCCCAATCCAGCCAGTTTTAAGCTTGCCCTAACAGTGCTCCAAGTATTAACAGAATTGTGCAGGCCACAATAGGCAGTGCTTCCTCCCACAGACCTGGCTTGATCTTTCCATTACAGCAACCCGAGACTGCAGTAACACACAGTGCTCCAGTTACCAGAGGGGCATGACTGGTTCCATCTGCCCAGCATCTTGGGGGATCCTATCTCCCCAACTTTTGGTTCATGGGATTCAGGAGGAGGTAACCCCACTCCTGAGCCTGGGCAATTAAGGCACTGCTTTCCCTGGGCCACAGAGACTGTGCTGGGATGGGGATGCGACGCAGGGTGGACCACTGGATTCAGCCTGGGGATTTGGTGGGAAATCCGGGATGAAGCACCCCTCTGTGCTCTAGGGTCACTAGGCAGGTAACTAATACGCTCAAATGTGCCCCATGAGAGCAGGGATCTTTGTTCTGTTGACTACTGAGTCATGCCTCTTAGAACAGTTCCTGGCACACAGCAGGCACTAAATAAAGATTTGTTGAGTGAATGAATTACTCAGCCTCCTAATGGATTGAAGCAAAGCCACATCCCAGAAAACGATTCCCACCTCTATTCTCCTCCCAGGCCTGGAGAGACCAACTCAACTTGGTATAGAGGCCACTCAGGAGTTTCTAAGGCTCAGAGGAAGCAATTAACAGAGAGGCTAGGGCCGAGCGCAGTGGCTCACGCCTGTAATCCCAGCACTTTGGAAGGCCAAGGCAGACAGATTACTTGAGGTCAGGAGTTCAAGACCTCCCTGGCCAACATGGTGAAACCCCGTCTCTACTAAAGATACAAAAATTAGCCGGGCGTGGTGGCAGGCGCCTGTAGTCACAGCTACTCAGGAGGCTGAAGCAGGAGAATTGCTTGAACCCAGGAGGCAGAGGTTGTAGTGAGCCGAGATCGCACCACTGCACTCCAGCCTGGGCGACAGAGCAAGACTCTGCCTCAAAATAAACAAAAAAGATTTCAGAACAACTTTAGTGCTTCTGATTACCAGTGCTACTTTATATTATTCTCTACTGTCTTAGTAATTCCATCCTCCCCACCTCCATTAGAGTTTAGAAGCCGATACACACCACTGCAACCTCCCATACACCAAGGGGCGGGAGGTGACCCGGTTGTGGTAAGCTGGCAGTGAGGGGAGTTTCCTGGGGGCTTCTGGAAAAGGATTTTCCTCCTTGAGGCGTTACCCTCACTTACCTGACCACCCGCCCCTCCATACACACACGCACAGACTTCCTCCCTTATGAAACATAAAGGCACAATGCCTGGAGCCGCAGCAGCCCTACTGAGGCCATGAGGACTGCCTGAGCACCAACACGGCAGAGACGGAGTCCTCAGGTTCCCAATGACACCACTGAGCCACCAAACCAACCACGACGAGGCCTTCCTCAGGACTTACTGAAAAGCCAGCAAAAAACACCCTTTTGATTTAAGGTTTGATTGACATTTACTGGCTGCGTTTTCAATTAATTACAGACGAGCACAAACTAATACAGAGATACACCGGGGTCAATGACCGAGATGGCCTCTGGGGCTTTCTCAGGCGGGCACCATCCCCAGGCTGACACGGGCGCCCTCTCCTGTCCACTTGGCATACTGCTTGCAGCCAGGGCAAGTAGATTCCCTGGGATGCACTCAGGTTGCAAATCAGCCAGCCCTCTACACAGGGGCTTCTGAAAAAGATCCCTGTTCAGAAATCGGCCAGAAGATTTAGCCATGAGTACATGAGCAAATTCCAGCAAATGCCTCTGCATAATGAAGGGTGGGACTAAAAAAGG
>NW_026658299.1:0-4193 GCF_009828535.3 Hylobates moloch | reverse complement strand
ACAAACAGAGAGCCAAATCATGAGTGAACTCCCATTCACAATTGCTTCAAAGAGAATAAAATACCTAGGAATCCAACTTACAAGGGATGTGAAGGGCCTCTTCAAGGAGAACTACAAACCACTGCTCAATGAAATAAAAGAGGATACAAACAAATGGAAGAACATTCCATGCTCATGGGTTGGAAGAATCAATATCGTGAAAATGGCCATACTGCCCAAGGTAATTTATAGATTCAATGCCATCCCCATCAAGCTACCAATGACTTTCTTCACAGAATTGGAAAAAACTACTTTAAAGTTCATATGGAACCAAAAAAGAGCCCGCATCGCCAAGTCAATCCTAAGCCAAAAGAACAAAGCTGGAGGCATCACGCTACCTGACTTTAAACTATACTACAAGGCTACAGTAACCAAAACAGCATGGTACTGGTACCACAACAGAGACATAGATCAATGGAACAGAACAGAGCCCTCAGAAATGATGCCGCATAGCTACAACTATCTGATCTTTGACAAACCTGACAAAAACAAGAAATGGGGAAAGGATTCCCTATTTAATAAATGGTGCTGGGAAAACTGGCTAGCCATATGTAGAAAGCTGAAACTGGATCCCTTCCTTACACCTTATACAAAAATTAATTCAAGATGGATTAAAGACTTAAATGTTAGACCTAAAACCATTAAAATCCTACAAGAAAACCTAGGCAATACCATTCAGGACATAGGCGTGGGCAAGGACTTCATGTCTAAAACACCAAAAGCAATGGCAACAAAGCCAAAATTGTCAAATGGGATCTAATTAACCTAAAGAGCTTCTGCAAAGCAAAAGAAACCACCATCAGAATGAACAGGCAACCTACAGAATGGGAGAAAATTTTTGCAACCTACTCATCTGACAAAGGGCTAATATCCAGAATCTACAATGAACTCAAACAAATTTACAAGAAAAAAACAAACAACTCCATCAAAAAGTGGGCAAAGGATATGAACACTTCTCAAAATAAGACATTTATGCAGCCAAAAGACACATGAAAAAATGCTCATCATCACTTGCCATCAGAGAAATGCAAATCAAAACCACAATGAGATACCATCTCACACCAGTTAGAATGGCCATCATTAAAAAGTCAGGAAACAACAGGTGCTGGAGAGGATGTGGAGAAATAGGAATGCTTTTACACTGTTGGTGGGACTGTAAACTAGTTCAACCATTGTGGAAGTCGGTGTGGCAATTTCTCAGGGATCTAGAACTAGAAATGCCATTTGACCCAGCCATCCCATTACTGGGTATATACCCAAAGAATTATAAATCATGCTGCTATAAAGACACATGCACACATATGTTTATTGTGGCACTATTCACAATAGCAAAGACTTGGAACCAACCCAAATGTCCAACAATGATAGACTGGATTAAGAAAATGTGACACATATACACCATGGAATACTCTGCAGTCATAAAAAATGATGAGTTTATGTCCTTTGTAGGGACATGGATGAAGCTGGAAACCATCATTCTCAGCAAACTATCGCAAGGACAAAAAACCAAACACTGCATGTTCTCACTCTTAGGTGGGAATCCAACAATGAGAACTCATGGACACAGGAAGGGGAACATCACACACTGGGGACTGTTGTGGGGTGGGGGGAGGGGGGAGGGATAGCATTAGGTGATATACCTAATGCTAAATAATGAGTTAATGGGTGCAGCACACAAACATGGCACATGTATACATATGTAACAAACCTGCACGTTGTGCACATGTACCCTAAAACTTAAAGTATAATAATAATAATAATAAAAAGAAATACAAAGGATTGTAAGAGACTATAATGAACAGTCACACACCAAAAAATTGGATCATCAAAGAAATGGATAAATTCCTAGAGACATACAACCTATCAAGACCGAATCATGAAGAAATAGAAAATCTGAACAGATGAATAACAAGGAGAGAGAAGTAGTAGTAAAAAATCTTCCAGCAAAGAAAAGCCCAGGAACAGAAAGCTTCACAGGTGAATTATACCAAAAATTTAACCCTTTTCCTATTTGTCCTAAGAATACTCACCAGTGGCACTTGCAGCCGCAGCATTTACCCCGAGATATCTTTGCTACCAAATATATTGCTTTTATTATTTTTGCATTGCTCTAGTATATCAACTTTGGAAACAAAAGACATTCTATTTATAGCATTCTGTTTTTAGTAGGGGTATCTTCATTTACAAAATATAGTGATTCTCGATTGCTGAAAATTTCAAATCCTAGAAAGCATAGCATTCCTACACATGATGTTAACATCGTTCTTGAAGAGTTGTTGACTGAAGATTCATTTGATGAATCAGATTTTTCCAAAATAGATGATTCTGATGATTGAGATGATTCTGATGTTAGTTCTGTTTAGAAATAACTCCAAAAACAGTTTTCATATTTTATTTTCACAATGAAAATCAGTCTGATTTGCTTCAGCCTAAAAGAGTGTGCTTATGTAAAATTAAATGAGTGCTGGCAAGCAAGCTGCACTTTTATTTCTAAATGGGAAAAGGGTTAAAAGAGAGTTAATGTGCTGGGTGCAGTGGCTCATGCCTGTAATGCCAGCACTTTGGGAGGCCGAGGCAGGGGGATCACGAGATCAGGAGTTCAAGACCATCCTGGTCAACATAGTGAAACCCTGTCTCTACTAAAAATACAAAAATTAGCCAGGCATGGTGGTGCACATCCCATTATACATCTTAAATATGTACAATTTGTTTGTCAGTTATACTGTAATAACTCTGGAAAACAAAAACCAACCAAAAAAAATAAAGATAGGAAGGGGAGTGGGAAACAAACAAAACCTGGAAGCAAACATATAAACTCAATCCTACTTGATTGTATTTCTGTCTTGGGGGTTCCAGGATGGAGGAGAATGGCATACAAATTTTTAAAACATATTTTAAGTGAAATTCACATAACATAAAATTAGCTGTTAAAGCATAAAATTCAGTAGCATTTAGTACATTCATCGTGTTGTGCAACCACTACCTACATCTAGTTACAAAACATTTTCATCACTCCAAAAGAAAACCCTATACCCATAAAGTAATCACTCCTTATCTCCCTCTTACCCCAGTGCCTGGCAAGCATGAATCTGCTGTCTTTATGGATTTACCAATTCTAGGTATTTCCTATAAATAGAATCATACAGTATGTGACTCTTGTGTCTTGCTTCTTTCATTTAGTATACTTAAGATCTCTGAACTCTTTATAGAAGATTCTTTTTTGGGTAGTGAGATGAGTGAGGCAACTCTTAAATTATTAATATTTTATGTGTATTATAAGATTGAGCAAATGAGGAACTATGTTAAGGTTGTTAGGAGTCAGGGTCCTTATTGTGAAAGAAGGGTCATACAAATTTCGAATGGGGAAAGGCAAGAAAGAGCCCTGTGGGAATGGACAGGCATTGGGGTAACAGTGTGAACTCACGATTTCTACAATTTATTTACCTATGTGTGTACATGTATATGTATAGGTGTGTGTGTATATATTCATCTATGTCTATGTGTATATATATTCATATATTTCCTAGCTCTATCTGCTGAAAGGACCCAGAAACAGACACCTAAGCAGGAATGAGCGCTCCCAGCTCATTAGATGAGTCTATTGTTACCCTCATACCAAAGCCAGATAAAGACATAACAAGAAAGAAAATTATAGGCAATATCCTTGATGAACATAGATCCAAACTCCTCAACAAAATACTAGCAAGCCAAATTCAACAGCACATTAACAGGATCATAAATCATGATTAAGTGGAATTTATCCTTGGAATGCAAGAATCGTTCAACATAGGCAAACTTATAAACATAGTATATCATATTAACAGAATTAAGGATAAAAACCATATGATCATCTCAATAGATGCAGAAAAAGCATTTGACTAAATTCAACATTTTTTTGTGATAAAGCACTCCAAAGTGTCTGGATCTTGGTTTCTATTACTCCATTAACAGGGAGCAGGGCTCTTTAGAGAAACAGCTGAATCTAGGGCTGAAGAATGCCTGAAACTTCTTCTTAAGTCAAAGCAAGAAAGTACTCAAAAAAATTTTTTTATTGCGTCTGTTTGATTCTTCTCTCTTTTCTTCTTTATTAGTCTTGCTAGTGGTCTGTCAATTTTGTTGATCTTTTCAAAAAACCAGCTCCTGGATTCATTAAT
>NW_026658298.1:0-4193 GCF_009828535.3 Hylobates moloch | reverse complement strand
ATTAATGAATCCAGGAGCTGGTTTTTTGAAAAGATCAACAAAATTGACAGACCACTAGCAAGACTAATAAAGAAGAAAAGAGAGAAGAATCAAACAGACGCAATAAAAAAATTTTTTTGAGTACTTTCTTGCTTTGACTTAAGAAGAAGTTTCAGGCATTCTTCAGCCCTAGATTCAGCTGTTTCTCTAAAGAGCCCTGCTCCCTGTTAATGGAGTAATAGAAACCAAGATCCAGACACTTTGGAGTGCTTTATCACAAAAAAATGTTGAATTTAGTCAAATGCTTTTTCTGCATCTATTGAGATGATCATATGGTTTTTATCCTTAATTCTGTTAATATGATATACTATGTTTATAAGTTTGCCTATGTTGAACGATTCTTGCATTCCAAGGATAAATTCCACTTAATCATGATTTATGATCCTGTTAATGTGCTGTTGAATTTGGCTTGCTAGTATTTTGTTGAGGAGTTTGGATCTATGTTCATCAAGGATATTGCCTATAATTTTCTTTCTTGTTATGTCTTTATCTGGCTTTGGTATGAGGGTAACAATAGACTCATCTAATGAGCTGGGAGCGCTCATTCCTGCTTAGGTGTCTGTTTCTGGGTCCTTTCAGCAGATAGAGCTAGGAAATATATGAATATATATACACATAGACATAGATGAATATATACACACACACCTATGCATATACATGTACACACATAGGTAAATAAATTGTAGAAATCGTGAGTTCACACTGTTACCCCAATGCCTGTCCATTCCCACAGGGCTCTTTCTTGCCTTTCCCCATTCCAAATTTGTATGACCCTTCTTTCACAATAAGGACCCTGACTGCTAACAACCTTAACATAGTTCCTCATTTGCTCAATCTTATAATACACATAAAATATTAATAATTTAAGAGTTGCCTCACTCATCTCACTACCCAAAAAAGAATCTTCTATAAAGAGTTCAGAGATCTTAAGTATACTAAATGAAAGAAGCAAGACACAAGAGTCACATACTGTATGATTCTATTTATAGGAAATACCTAGAATTGGTAAATCCATAAAGACAGCAGATTCATGCTTGCCAGGCACTGGGGTAAGAGGGAGATAAGGAGTGATTACTTTATGGGTATAGGGTTTTCTTTTGGAGTGATGAAAATGTTTTGTAACTAGATGTAGGTAGTGGTTGCACAACACGATGAATGTACTAAATGCTACTGAATTTTATGCTTTAACAGCTAATTTTATGTTATGTGAATTTCACTTAAAATATGTTTTAAAAATTTGTATGCCATTCTCCTCCATCCTGGAACCCCCAAGACAGAAATACAATCAAGTAGGATTGAGTTTATATGTTTGCTTCCAGGTTTTGTTTGTTTCCCACTCCCCTTCCTATCTTTATTTTTTTTGGTTGGTTTTTGTTTTCCAGAGTTATTACAGTATAACTGACAAACAAATTGTACATATTTAAGATGTATAATGGGATGTGCACCACCATGCCTGGCTAATTTTTGTATTTTTAGTAGAGACAGGGTTTCACTATGTTGACCAGGATGGTCTTGAACTCCTGATCTCGTGATCCCCCTGCCTCGGCCTCCCAAAGTGCTGGCATTACAGGCATGAGCCACTGCACCCAGCACATTAACTCTCTTTTAACCCTTTTCCCATTTAGAAATAAAAGTGCAGCTTGCTTGCCAGCACTCATTTAATTTTACATAAGCACACTCTTTTAGGCTGAAGCAAATCAGACTGATTTTCATTGTGAAAATAAAATATGAAAACTGTTTTTGGAGTTATTTCTAAACAGAACTAACATCAGAATCATCTCAATCATCAGAATCATCTATTTTGGAAAAATCTGATTCATCAAATGAATCTTCAGTCAACAACTCTTCAAGAACGATGTTAACATCATGTGTAGGAATGCTATGCTTTCTAGGATTTGAAATTTTCAGCAATCGAGAATCACTATATTTTGTAAATGAAGATACCCCTACTAAAAACAGAATGCTATAAATAGAATGTCTTTTGTTTCCAAAGTTGATATACTAGAGCAATGCAAAAATAATAAAAGCAATATATTTGGTAGCAAAGATATCTCGGGGTAAATGCTGCGGCTGCAAGTGCCACTGGTGAGTATTCTTAGGACAAATAGGAAAAGGGTTAAATTTTTGGTATAATTCACCTGTGAAGCTTTCTGTTCCTGGGCTTTTCTTTGCTGGAAGATTTTTTACTACTACTTCTCTCTCCTTGTTATTCATCTGTTCAGATTTTCTATTTCTTCATGATTCGGTCTTGATAGGTTGTATGTCTCTAGGAATTTATCCATTTCTTTGATGATCCAATTTTTTGGTGTGTGACTGTTCATTATAGTCTCTTACAATCCTTTGTATTTCTTTTTATTATTATTATTATTATACTTTAAGTTTTAGGGTACATGTGCACAACGTGCAGGTTTGTTACATATGTATACATGTGCCATGTTTGTGTGCTGCACCCATTAACTCATTATTTAGCATTAGGTATATCACCTAATGCTATCCCTCCCCCCTCCCCCCACCCCACAACAGTCCCCAGTGTGTGATGTTCCCCTTCCTGTGTCCATGAGTTCTCATTGTTGGATTCCCACCTAAGAGTGAGAACATGCAGTGTTTGGTTTTTTGTCCTTGCGATAGTTTGCTGAGAATGATGGTTTCCAGCTTCATCCATGTCCCTACAAAGGACATAAACTCATCATTTTTTATGACTGCAGAGTATTCCATGGTGTATATGTGTCACATTTTCTTAATCCAGTCTATCATTGTTGGACATTTGGGTTGGTTCCAAGTCTTTGCTATTGTGAATAGTGCCACAATAAACATATGTGTGCATGTGTCTTTATAGCAGCATGATTTATAATTCTTTGGGTATATACCCAGTAATGGGATGGCTGGGTCAAATGGCATTTCTAGTTCTAGATCCCTGAGAAATTGCCACACCGACTTCCACAATGGTTGAACTAGTTTACAGTCCCACCAACAGTGTAAAAGCATTCCTATTTCTCCACATCCTCTCCAGCACCTGTTGTTTCCTGACTTTTTAATGATGGCCATTCTAACTGGTGTGAGATGGTATCTCATTGTGGTTTTGATTTGCATTTCTCTGATGGCAAGTGATGATGAGCATTTTTTCATGTGTCTTTTGGCTGCATAAATGTCTTATTTTGAGAAGTGTTCATATCCTTTGCCCACTTTTTGATGGAGTTGTTTGTTTTTTTCTTGTAAATTTGTTTGAGTTCATTGTAGATTCTGGATATTAGCCCTTTGTCAGATGAGTAGGTTGCAAAAATTTTCTCCCATTCTGTAGGTTGCCTGTTCATTCTGATGGTGGTTTCTTTTGCTTTGCAGAAGCTCTTTAGGTTAATTAGATCCCATTTGACAATTTTGGCTTTGTTGCCATTGCTTTTGGTGTTTTAGACATGAAGTCCTTGCCCACGCCTATGTCCTGAATGGTATTGCCTAGGTTTTCTTGTAGGATTTTAATGGTTTTAGGTCTAACATTTAAGTCTTTAATCCATCTTGAATTAATTTTTGTATAAGGTGTAAGGAAGGGATCCAGTTTCAGCTTTCTACATATGGCTAGCCAGTTTTCCCAGCACCATTTATTAAATAGGGAATCCTTTCCCCATTTCTTGTTTTTGTCAGGTTTGTCAAAGATCAGATAGTTGTAGCTATGCGGCATCATTTCTGAGGGCTCTGTTCTGTTCCATTGATCTATGTCTCTGTTGTGGTACCAGTACCATGCTGTTTTGGTTACTGTAGCCTTGTAGTATAGTTTAAAGTCAGGTAGCGTGATGCCTCCAGCTTTGTTCTTTTGGCTTAGGATTGACTTGGCGATGCGGGCTCTTTTTTGGTTCCATATGAACTTTAAAGTAGTTTTTTCCAATTCTGTGAAGAAAGTCATTGGTAGCTTGATGGGGATGGCATTGAATCTATAAATTACCTTGGGCAGTATGGCCATTTTCACGATATTGATTCTTCCAACCCATGAGCATGGAATGTTCTTCCATTTGTTTGTATCCTCTTTTATTTCATTGAGCAGTGGTTTGTAGTTCTCCTTGAAGAGGCCCTTCACATCCCTTGTAAGTTGGATTCCTAGGTATTTTATTCTCTTTGAAGCAATTGTGAATGGGAGTTCACTCATGATTTGGCTCTCTGTTTGT
>NW_026658297.1:0-4193 GCF_009828535.3 Hylobates moloch | reverse complement strand
ACAAACAGAGAGCCAAATCATGAGTGAACTCCCATTCACAATTGCTTCAAAGAGAATAAAATACCTAGGAATCCAACTTACAAGGGATGTGAAGGGCCTCTTCAAGGAGAACTACAAACCACTGCTCAATGAAATAAAAGAGGATACAAACAAATGGAAGAACATTCCATGCTCATGGGTTGGAAGAATCAATATCGTGAAAATGGCCATACTGCCCAAGGTAATTTATAGATTCAATGCCATCCCCATCAAGCTACCAATGACTTTCTTCACAGAATTGGAAAAAACTACTTTAAAGTTCATATGGAACCAAAAAAGAGCCCGCATCGCCAAGTCAATCCTAAGCCAAAAGAACAAAGCTGGAGGCATCACGCTACCTGACTTTAAACTATACTACAAGGCTACAGTAACCAAAACAGCATGGTACTGGTACCACAACAGAGACATAGATCAATGGAACAGAACAGAGCCCTCAGAAATGATGCCGCATAGCTACAACTATCTGATCTTTGACAAACCTGACAAAAACAAGAAATGGGGAAAGGATTCCCTATTTAATAAATGGTGCTGGGAAAACTGGCTAGCCATATGTAGAAAGCTGAAACTGGATCCCTTCCTTACACCTTATACAAAAATTAATTCAAGATGGATTAAAGACTTAAATGTTAGACCTAAAACCATTAAAATCCTACAAGAAAACCTAGGCAATACCATTCAGGACATAGGCGTGGGCAAGGACTTCATGTCTAAAACACCAAAAGCAATGGCAACAAAGCCAAAATTGTCAAATGGGATCTAATTAACCTAAAGAGCTTCTGCAAAGCAAAAGAAACCACCATCAGAATGAACAGGCAACCTACAGAATGGGAGAAAATTTTTGCAACCTACTCATCTGACAAAGGGCTAATATCCAGAATCTACAATGAACTCAAACAAATTTACAAGAAAAAAACAAACAACTCCATCAAAAAGTGGGCAAAGGATATGAACACTTCTCAAAATAAGACATTTATGCAGCCAAAAGACACATGAAAAAATGCTCATCATCACTTGCCATCAGAGAAATGCAAATCAAAACCACAATGAGATACCATCTCACACCAGTTAGAATGGCCATCATTAAAAAGTCAGGAAACAACAGGTGCTGGAGAGGATGTGGAGAAATAGGAATGCTTTTACACTGTTGGTGGGACTGTAAACTAGTTCAACCATTGTGGAAGTCGGTGTGGCAATTTCTCAGGGATCTAGAACTAGAAATGCCATTTGACCCAGCCATCCCATTACTGGGTATATACCCAAAGAATTATAAATCATGCTGCTATAAAGACACATGCACACATATGTTTATTGTGGCACTATTCACAATAGCAAAGACTTGGAACCAACCCAAATGTCCAACAATGATAGACTGGATTAAGAAAATGTGACACATATACACCATGGAATACTCTGCAGTCATAAAAAATGATGAGTTTATGTCCTTTGTAGGGACATGGATGAAGCTGGAAACCATCATTCTCAGCAAACTATCGCAAGGACAAAAAACCAAACACTGCATGTTCTCACTCTTAGGTGGGAATCCAACAATGAGAACTCATGGACACAGGAAGGGGAACATCACACACTGGGGACTGTTGTGGGGTGGGGGGAGGGGGGAGGGATAGCATTAGGTGATATACCTAATGCTAAATAATGAGTTAATGGGTGCAGCACACAAACATGGCACATGTATACATATGTAACAAACCTGCACGTTGTGCACATGTACCCTAAAACTTAAAGTATAATAATAATAATAATAAAAAGAAATACAAAGGATTGTAAGAGACTATAATGAACAGTCACACACCAAAAAATTGGATCATCAAAGAAATGGATAAATTCCTAGAGACATACAACCTATCAAGACCGAATCATGAAGAAATAGAAAATCTGAACAGATGAATAACAAGGAGAGAGAAGTAGTAGTAAAAAATCTTCCAGCAAAGAAAAGCCCAGGAACAGAAAGCTTCACAGGTGAATTATACCAAAAATTTAACCCTTTTCCTATTTGTCCTAAGAATACTCACCAGTGGCACTTGCAGCCGCAGCATTTACCCCGAGATATCTTTGCTACCAAATATATTGCTTTTATTATTTTTGCATTGCTCTAGTATATCAACTTTGGAAACAAAAGACATTCTATTTATAGCATTCTGTTTTTAGTAGGGGTATCTTCATTTACAAAATATAGTGATTCTCGATTGCTGAAAATTTCAAATCCTAGAAAGCATAGCATTCCTACACATGATGTTAACATCGTTCTTGAAGAGTTGTTGACTGAAGATTCATTTGATGAATCAGATTTTTCCAAAATAGATGATTCTGATGATTGAGATGATTCTGATGTTAGTTCTGTTTAGAAATAACTCCAAAAACAGTTTTCATATTTTATTTTCACAATGAAAATCAGTCTGATTTGCTTCAGCCTAAAAGAGTGTGCTTATGTAAAATTAAATGAGTGCTGGCAAGCAAGCTGCACTTTTATTTCTAAATGGGAAAAGGGTTAAAAGAGAGTTAATGTGCTGGGTGCAGTGGCTCATGCCTGTAATGCCAGCACTTTGGGAGGCCGAGGCAGGGGGATCACGAGATCAGGAGTTCAAGACCATCCTGGTCAACATAGTGAAACCCTGTCTCTACTAAAAATACAAAAATTAGCCAGGCATGGTGGTGCACATCCCATTATACATCTTAAATATGTACAATTTGTTTGTCAGTTATACTGTAATAACTCTGGAAAACAAAAACCAACCAAAAAAAATAAAGATAGGAAGGGGAGTGGGAAACAAACAAAACCTGGAAGCAAACATATAAACTCAATCCTACTTGATTGTATTTCTGTCTTGGGGGTTCCAGGATGGAGGAGAATGGCATACAAATTTTTAAAACATATTTTAAGTGAAATTCACATAACATAAAATTAGCTGTTAAAGCATAAAATTCAGTAGCATTTAGTACATTCATCGTGTTGTGCAACCACTACCTACATCTAGTTACAAAACATTTTCATCACTCCAAAAGAAAACCCTATACCCATAAAGTAATCACTCCTTTTCTCCCTCTTACCCCAGTGCCTGGCAAGCATGAATCTGCTGTCTTTATGGATTTACCAATTCTAGGTATTTCCTATAAATAGAATCATACAGTATGTGACTCTTGTGTCTTGCTTCTTTCATTTAGTATACTTAAGATCTCTGAACTCTTTATAGAAGATTCTTTTTTGGGTAGTGAGATGAGTGAGGCAACTCTTAAATTATTAATATTTTATGTGTATTATAAGATTGAGCAAATGAGGAACTATGTTAAGGTTGTTAGGAGTCAGGGTCCTTATTGTGAAAGAAGGGTCATACAAATTTCGAATGGGGAAAGGCAAGAAAGAGCCCTGTGGGAATGGACAGGCATTGGGGTAACAGTGTGAACTCACGATTTCTACAATTTATTTACCTATGTGTGTACATGTATATGTATAGGTGTGTGTGTATATATTCATCTATGTCTATGTGTATATATATTCATATATTTCCTAGCTCTATCTGCTGAAAGGACCCAGAAACAGACACCTAAGCAGGAATGAGCGCTCCCAGCTCATTAGATGAGTCTATTGTTACCCTCATACCAAAGCCAGATAAAGACATAACAAGAAAGAAAATTATAGGCAATATCCTTGATGAACATAGATCCAAACTCCTCAACAAAATACTAGCAAGCCAAATTCAACAGCACATTAACAGGATCATAAATCATGATTAAGTGGAATTTATCCTTGGAATGCAAGAATCGTTCAACATAGGCAAACTTATAAACATAGTATATCATATTAACAGAATTAAGGATAAAAACCATATGATCATCTCAATAGATGCAGAAAAAGCATTTGACTAAATTCAACATTTTTTTGTGATAAAGCACTCCAAAGTGTCTGGATCTTGGTTTCTATTACTCCATTAACAGGGAGCAGGGCTCTTTAGAGAAACAGCTGAATCTAGGGCTGAAGAATGCCTGAAACTTCTTCTTAAGTCAAAGCAAGAAAGTACTCAAAAAAATTTTTTTATTGCGTCTGTTTGATTCTTCTCTCTTTTCTTCTTTATTAGTCTTGCTAGTGGTCTGTCAATTTTGTTGATCTTTTCAAAAAACCAGCTCCTGGATTCATTAAT
>NW_026658296.1:3546-4194 GCF_009828535.3 Hylobates moloch | reverse complement strand
TTTTCATGAGAATATCTTCTTACCCAGGTAAATTACCTTCATCATGATAGAATAATTCAAGGTATTATTGAAGACCTATTGTTTAATCTTTATGTTGGATCATATGAATAGGATAACATTTCCAAATACTTACCAGATCATTCTACCTCATTAAAATCATTCCATGGTTTTTTTAAAAATACATTATCATTACAGTAGAGTCTTTCCTCATCTGCCTTCTTCTTATTTCTTATTTCTCAAAGCTTGTCTTCTGCTACTCTTCATATTCTTCTATGCCAAAATCTACTTCCATAGATCCAATGTCTATCTTAATTATAGTAATTATTATACCATAATTTTTACTCAGTTCACTTGTCCTCCTCTATAAGGTCCCTAGAGTAGGGAATCCTCTTTTCTGTAGGCATGATGGAGAGAACATGTGTTATAGAGTTATATAGATCTAGGTTCCAGTCCTAGTTTTTCCTTTTACTACTAGCCTGGACTAAGACGGTCAGCCAAGTTGGTTTTGTTGAAAAAAGGGGAGAATGATGGAACAGTCATCCAGTCAGTGACTAAGGAGATTTGCTGGCCTGCACATATCTAGGTGTGGTTATATGATTACTGATTATGATTGTCCTTGGAATTAATGTACATCACTTCCTTGGAGGC
>NW_026658296.1:0-3536 GCF_009828535.3 Hylobates moloch | reverse complement strand
AGTAGATACATATTTTAAGGGGATTATGATGAGGAATTGGCTTACATCACTGTGCAGCTAGCTAAGCATGTCCAGAGATCACAGGACAGGTAGTCAGGAAGGGAAGAGCCCCTGGGGCCTGGGTGAATGTTTAACAGGCAGGCAGTCAGGAAGGAAGATTCAAGGGAAAGGGGGAGCAATTGCAGCTGCTGGTTGGCGTCTTTGGGTTTAGGGAAGACCTAAGCCATCTTTTGAGAGACTCACAACTGATTAAGTCAGGATCACCCATTTAGGGACTATTATCTTAAAGTCCCTAACTGAGGGGTCCTGACCTGATCAGGATAATCTCTTTATTGATGAACTTAAAGTCCTCTATTGGGGACGTTAAGTGCATCTGCAGAATCCATTTACAATGGTACCTAGATTCGTCTTTGGTTGAGTACCTGGGAGAAGGTGTGCCTGCCAAAACCCTGCCGCTTCCTCTTCTGTCCTCCAGCTCTTGTGAGACAACATCTCTCGTAGTTCTTTCCAACCAGAAACATACTACAAAGGGAATTCTGGGGCCTGAAGTTTAGCTTAGCTCAGTCTGTGCCTCATAAAGCTATCACATTCCATTACTTCCAACAGATAGTTATCTACCAGGCCAATGCCATCTTACCTTGGAGTTGTGTATTAGCTGTGAGGTCATGCAGACTTTCTCTTGTACTTACTGTTCAATGAACTAGTTTTTGCTATTGCAGTTATTAAAAAGCTGTATCATTTTCAGACAACTTTTATTTTGTCAGTGTGTGGCCTTTTTACCCCAAAGTTCTTTAAATAAATATGCCATAAGCAATTTATACTCCAACATTAATATTCCAAGCAAAGACACACTCACCTGCTACTCATCACAACAGGCACTAGTTATAAAATAGTACATGAAATGCCTGGAAATATGCATCTAATGTGTTTTCCTTTGTATATGTGACCAAATGAGGAAGATGAAGCAAACATATCCTCTCTGACTGTTCAGTCTGATGTAAACATGCACTTTTTTATGTATTTTTAAAGACTGTATTTAGCTTTTATTTTTTCTTCTTTTTTTTTTCTGTGCTATAACTTTAAGTGTACTTTGAATGCAAGATACAATAATGAGCCTCCATCCCCGGATCAAAAATTTTGGTGACTAAAATGGTGCATAAGAAAGAATTGACCTTTGAGGTATGCCACCTCATTCCTCCTCTACATCAGCCATCAGTCACATCCTGCTTTCTTGACTGCAGTAAACCTTTATGATAGTACAAGTCAAGCATCTTGTATTTTCTCACAATATTTTATGTACATACTAAATTTATTTTCTTCCAACTTGCATTTTTATTACTTACATAAACTTGTTTTCATTGTTCAATTATAAAAGTATTTGAATATCTTACGTGGGATGAAATATATGATGGATACATATGTAACAAATCTGCACATTGTGCACATGTACCTAAAACCTAAAGTATAATAATAAAATAAAATAAAATAAAAATAAAAATAAATAAATTAATTAAATAAATAAAAATAAAAAATAAAATAAATGGAAATATTCTTATTTGTTTTTCACTTGGTGGCAGGGTTTTCAGGAATAAATTGAGGATGGTTAGTGAGGGAAGATTGTATTGCATTTCTATTCAGAAATTCTATTTCCTGGGTCAAGTCAGTTATCCTTTCTCTGTTTAGTGGTTTCATCTATTTAAAAAAAGGAGCAGTACCTCATAAGGGTATTATGACAAATGAGACCACACACATAAAGCATTGGCAAGATTTGATAAACAGTAATCCCTCAACCAATATTAGTTTAAAAATAATTCATTTAGGTGAAAACAAATCCTTGGTAAAAAGAATACAATCAAATTTATAAGCCAGAATAATGAAATATTTTATTGTTTACAAATGGAAGCATTCAGTGCTGAGGGTGGCTATCTTTTTCTTATGGAGGCATGCAATGGAGGTCATAACTCTGATGGCATTTTCTGACTCTGGCAATATATACATTTTACACTGGAAGTCTACAAAGAAACTGTGTTTGCACTGGAAGAAATCTTAGAGATGACTTAGACCACAGTCCTCATTTTATAGGTTGGGAAGTAAAGACTCAGTGTTCAATGACTGATCTGAAATCACAAACGTAGTTGGTATCAGAATGTGGATAAAAAGATAGGTCTTTTACCTTCCCAACTCTGACTCTAAACATTGCTTCTCATACAACAGGGAGAAAGGTGTGAAACCCACGGCTTTCAACATTTTAGACTAAAAAAAAACCCCGAGGTTTTACTGGAAATAAATGTTCCTAGGACATTTTAAAAGACATCGATTTATATTTATTTATTTATTTTCTTCTCTTTAAAATCTAGCTGTGGTTTTTCTCTTTTGAATGGATAAAGTGGCCAATTTCTTACTATTTTTTGTACAAACTTTTCTTGTTTTTAACCTAGACTCTTTGCTTTGTGTTGCTTGCTTTGTTAGGCATGGCAAGTAATAGAAGATGTGGGTTCTAATTTTAGAAAAAAATTATCCTTGGCGGGCATAAGGAACTAGAAATTTGGTGCTTAGGAAGCCAATTTTTAATCAAATAGGAAAATCAAAACATTTGAATTTAAAAGTGTCTGAATTTTCTGCCTTATTGATTTAAGTTTAAGAAGTTGGATGAGCTGAAGATAGTACATGCATGGTTCATTGGATTTGGTTTGAACTACTTTTACTTAGTGTCTGAGACAATTTATTTTTCATTTAAATTGTTTTTATCTCTTAGAGAAATATACACAGGAAAGAAAGAGGTTGGATATGGAGCATCATTGAAACTAGTCTGCAAATTAACACCTGTATCTCTCGTGGTGTTCACTGCAAATAATAATTTCCGCTCTAGCTAGTTACAGCAGAAAGGGATGTATTATGGGATATAAGGTTGCTTATGTAATTTCCTGGAGTGTCAGATAACCAAGCGTGTGTACTGTGCTATGACATGGGAATCTTCCAGTGGAATCCACTGTTGCCACTGTACCTGCTTCTCGGCAACCAGAAAACTAGGTACTGAACCTTAAGAAACCTCTTCTGCCACCACCATCACAGGAGACCACAGAAGAGCTGGAAGCACATGGTGCCGACTTCCATCTTCCAAGTCTCAGCGGCTATATCTGCTTAGTAGATGTTAGTTCACATGCAAAATCCTTGCTTCAGGGGAGACTATGAAATGCAGTTTGAAATTTTCTGGGCTCTAATCTTAGAAAGGCATACTATGTTGGAATGGTGTTGACCTCAGCATGGCTTTTGAGGGGTTATAAAATATACCATGTGCATGCTGTCTGGGAGAGAGTATGGGCCTCAGGAACTGGATTTTTTGTTCTCTATGATATGTTAGTATGGAAAGCTTATTAGAATATTAATATTATTTTGGAAAGGGAAAGGGATGAAGAACCAAGAAAATATATTTTGTATAAAATATGTTTTGAATGGTAATAGGAGAAAAATATGCTAAATTCAATTATGTAACTTGTATATTCAGTCAATTCTATTTTAATGCTAGAAGTATTAAG
>NW_026658295.1:0-4196 GCF_009828535.3 Hylobates moloch | reverse complement strand
ATTAATGAATCCAGGAGCTGGTTTTTTGAAAAGATCAACAAAATTGACAGACCACTAGCAAGACTAATAAAGAAGAAAAGAGAGAAGAATCAAACAGACGCAATAAAAAAATTTTTTTGAGTACTTTCTTGCTTTGACTTAAGAAGAAGTTTCAGGCATTCTTCAGCCCTAGATTCAGCTGTTTCTCTAAAGAGCCCTGCTCCCTGTTAATGGAGTAATAGAAACCAAGATCCAGACACTTTGGAGTGCTTTATCACAAAAAAATGTTGAATTTAGTCAAATGCTTTTTCTGCATCTATTGAGATGATCATATGGTTTTTATCCTTAATTCTGTTAATATGATATACTATGTTTATAAGTTTGCCTATGTTGAACGATTCTTGCATTCCAAGGATAAATTCCACTTAATCATGATTTATGATCCTGTTAATGTGCTGTTGAATTTGGCTTGCTAGTATTTTGTTGAGGAGTTTGGATCTATGTTCATCAAGGATATTGCCTATAATTTTCTTTCTTGTTATGTCTTTATCTGGCTTTGGTATGAGGGTAACAATAGACTCATCTAATGAGCTGGGAGCGCTCATTCCTGCTTAGGTGTCTGTTTCTGGGTCCTTTCAGCAGATAGAGCTAGGAAATATATGAATATATATACACATAGACATAGATGAATATATACACACACACCTATACATATACATGTACACACATAGGTAAATAAATTGTAGAAATCGTGAGTTCACACTGTTACCCCAATGCCTGTCCATTCCCACAGGGCTCTTTCTTGCCTTTCCCCATTCGAAATTTGTATGACCCTTCTTTCACAATAAGGACCCTGACTCCTAACAACCTTAACATAGTTCCTCATTTGCTCAATCTTATAATACACATAAAATATTAATAATTTAAGAGTTGCCTCACTCATCTCACTACCCAAAAAAGAATCTTCTATAAAGAGTTCAGAGATCTTAAGTATACTAAATGAAAGAAGCAAGACACAAGAGTCACATACTGTATGATTCTATTTATAGGAAATACCTAGAATTGGTAAATCCATAAAGACAGCAGATTCATGCTTGCCAGGCACTGGGGTAAGAGGGAGAAAAGGAGTGATTACTTTATGGGTATAGGGTTTTCTTTTGGAGTGATGAAAATGTTTTGTAACTAGATGTAGGTAGTGGTTGCACAACACGATGAATGTACTAAATGCTACTGAATTTTATGCTTTAACAGCTAATTTTATGTTATGTGAATTTCACTTAAAATATGTTTTAAAAATTTGTATGCCATTCTCCTCCATCCTGGAACCCCCAAGACAGAAATACAATCAAGTAGGATTGAGTTTATATGTTTGCTTCCAGGTTTTGTTTGTTTCCCACTCCCCTTCCTATCTTTATTTTTTTTGGTTGGTTTTTGTTTTCCAGAGTTATTACAGTATAACTGACAAACAAATTGTACATATTTAAGATGTATAATGGGATGTGCACCACCATGCCTGGCTAATTTTTGTATTTTTAGTAGAGACAGGGTTTCACTATGTTGACCAGGATGGTCTTGAACTCCTGATCTCGTGATCCCCCTGCCTCGGCCTCCCAAAGTGCTGGCATTACAGGCATGAGCCACTGCACCCAGCACATTAACTCTCTTTTAACCCTTTTCCCATTTAGAAATAAAAGTGCAGCTTGCTTGCCAGCACTCATTTAATTTTACATAAGCACACTCTTTTAGGCTGAAGCAAATCAGACTGATTTTCATTGTGAAAATAAAATATGAAAACTGTTTTTGGAGTTATTTCTAAACAGAACTAACATCAGAATCATCTCAATCATCAGAATCATCTATTTTGGAAAAATCTGATTCATCAAATGAATCTTCAGTCAACAACTCTTCAAGAACGATGTTAACATCATGTGTAGGAATGCTATGCTTTCTAGGATTTGAAATTTTCAGCAATCGAGAATCACTATATTTTGTAAATGAAGATACCCCTACTAAAAACAGAATGCTATAAATAGAATGATGTCTTTTGTTTCCAAAGTTGATATACTAGAGCAATGCAAAAATAATAAAAGCAATATATTTGGTAGCAAAGATATCTCGGGGTAAATGCTGCGGCTGCAAGTGCCACTGGTGAGTATTCTTAGGACAAATAGGAAAAGGGTTAAATTTTTGGTATAATTCACCTGTGAAGCTTTCTGTTCCTGGGCTTTTCTTTGCTGGAAGATTTTTTACTACTACTTCTCTCTCCTTGTTATTCATCTGTTCAGATTTTCTATTTCTTCATGATTCGGTCTTGATAGGTTGTATGTCTCTAGGAATTTATCCATTTCTTTGATGATCCAATTTTTTGGTGTGTGACTGTTCATTATAGTCTCTTACAATCCTTTGTATTTCTTTTTATTATTATTATTATTATACTTTAAGTTTTAGGGTACATGTGCACAACGTGCAGGTTTGTTACATATGTATACATGTGCCATGTTTGTGTGCTGCACCCATTAACTCATTATTTAGCATTAGGTATATCACCTAATGCTATCCCTCCCCCCTCCCCCCACCCCACAACAGTCCCCAGTGTGTGATGTTCCCCTTCCTGTGTCCATGAGTTCTCATTGTTGGATTCCCACCTAAGAGTGAGAACATGCAGTGTTTGGTTTTTTGTCCTTGCGATAGTTTGCTGAGAATGATGGTTTCCAGCTTCATCCATGTCCCTACAAAGGACATAAACTCATCATTTTTTATGACTGCAGAGTATTCCATGGTGTATATGTGTCACATTTTCTTAATCCAGTCTATCATTGTTGGACATTTGGGTTGGTTCCAAGTCTTTGCTATTGTGAATAGTGCCACAATAAACATATGTGTGCATGTGTCTTTATAGCAGCATGATTTATAATTCTTTGGGTATATACCCAGTAATGGGATGGCTGGGTCAAATGGCATTTCTAGTTCTAGATCCCTGAGAAATTGCCACACCGACTTCCACAATGGTTGAACTAGTTTACAGTCCCACCAACAGTGTAAAAGCATTCCTATTTCTCCACATCCTCTCCAGCACCTGTTGTTTCCTGACTTTTTAATGATGGCCATTCTAACTGGTGTGAGATGGTATCTCATTGTGGTTTTGATTTGCATTTCTCTGATGGCAAGTGATGATGAGCATTTTTTCATGTGTCTTTTGGCTGCATAAATGTCTTATTTTGAGAAGTGTTCATATCCTTTGCCCACTTTTTGATGGAGTTGTTTGTTTTTTTCTTGTAAATTTGTTTGAGTTCATTGTAGATTCTGGATATTAGCCCTTTGTCAGATGAGTAGGTTGCAAAAATTTTCTCCCATTCTGTAGGTTGCCTGTTCATTCTGATGGTGGTTTCTTTTGCTTTGCAGAAGCTCTTTAGGTTAATTAGATCCCATTTGACAATTTTGGCTTTGTTGCCATTGCTTTTGGTGTTTTAGACATGAAGTCCTTGCCCACGCCTATGTCCTGAATGGTATTGCCTAGGTTTTCTTGTAGGATTTTAATGGTTTTAGGTCTAACATTTAAGTCTTTAATCCATCTTGAATTAATTTTTGTATAAGGTGTAAGGAAGGGATCCAGTTTCAGCTTTCTACATATGGCTAGCCAGTTTTCCCAGCACCATTTATTAAATAGGGAATCCTTTCCCCATTTCTTGTTTTTGTCAGGTTTGTCAAAGATC
Source organism: Hylobates moloch (assembly GCF_009828535.3). Classification (NCBI taxonomy): domain Eukaryota; kingdom Metazoa; phylum Chordata; class Mammalia; order Primates; family Hylobatidae; genus Hylobates; species Hylobates moloch. The sequence goes on along the minus strand of NW_026658295.1, from coordinate 504 downwards.
AGATAGTTGTAGCTATGCGGCATCATTTCTGAGGGCTCTGTTCTGTTCCATTGATCTATGTCTCTGTTGTGGTACCAGTACCATGCTGTTTTGGTTACTGTAGCCTTGTAGTATAGTTTAAAGTCAGGTAGCGTGATGCCTCCAGCTTTGTTCTTTTGGCTTAGGATTGACTTGGCGATGCGGGCTCTTTTTTGGTTCCATATGAACTTTAAAGTAGTTTTTTCCAATTCTGTGAAGAAAGTCATTGGTAGCTTGATGGGGATGGCATTGAATCTATAAATTACCTTGGGCAGTATGGCCATTTTCACGATATTGATTCTTCCAACCCATGAGCATGGAATGTTCTTCCATTTGTTTGTATCCTCTTTTATTTCATTGAGCAGTGGTTTGTAGTTCTCCTTGAAGAGGCCCTTCACATCCCTTGTAAGTTGGATTCCTAGGTATTTTATTCTCTTTGAAGCAATTGTGAATGGGAGTTCACTCATGATTTGGCTCTCTGTTTGT
>NW_026658294.1:2172-4197 GCF_009828535.3 Hylobates moloch | reverse complement strand
TTTCATTTCATTCCATTCCATTCATTCCATTCCTTTTCATTCCATTCCATTTCATTCCATTCGATCCTGTTTCATGCCATTCCCTTCCCCTCCTTGCAACGCCCCTCCAATCCACTGCATTTCATTCCATATCTTTACATTCCATTCCACTTGCATCCAATCTCCTCCCCTCCGTTTCCCTCCCCTCCTCTCCACTCCACTCCATTACTTCCCATTCCACTCCACTCCACCACACTCCTCTCTATTCTATTCATTTCCAGTGCACTGCACTACACTGCATTCCATTCCATTCCATCCCATTCCTTTTCCTTCCGGTCCATTGTATTTCACTCCATTCCATTACTTTCAATTCCATTCCATTCTACTCCAATCCACTCCACTCCAATGCACTGCATTCCATTCCATTCCATCCCATTCCATTGCATTCCTTTCCGTTGAATTCAAATCCATTCTTCTCCACTCCACTCCTCTCCACTCCACTGCATTCCATTCCTTCCCATTCACCTGCATTCCAGTGCCCTCCATTGCAGTCTCTTCCATTCCATTTGATTCCTTTCCATTCCATTGCTCTCCACTGCACTCCGTTCCTTTCTTCTGCATTCCACTCCACTACACCCCACTGCACTTTTTTCCATTCCATTCCATTATATTTCTTTCTATTCCATTCATTTGCATTCCATTCCGTTCAACTCCATTCCATTCCATACCGTTGAATTCCATTCTTTTCCACTAGAATCGACTCCACTCCATTCCATTCCTTTCCATTCCATTGAAATCCACTCTTCTCACCTCCACTCCTGTCCATCCATTGAATTACATTCCTTCCCATTCCCTCCATTCCAGTCCACTCCATTCCATTCCATTCCATTCCATTCCATTCCATTCCATTCCATTCTTTTCACCCCATTCCACGCAACTCCACTCCCTTCGTTTCTTCAACATTCCACTCCACAAAACTCAACTGCACTTTTTTCCATTCCATTCCATTCCATTTCATTCCATTCCTTTCCATTCCATTCCATACGTTTCCACTAGATTCCACTTCACTCTTCTCCATTCCATTCCATTCCATTCCATTCTATTCGAATCCACTCTTCTGAACTCCTCTCCACTCCACTCCACTGCATTCCAATCCCTCCCATTCTCCTCCATTCCTATCCACTCCATTCCATTCCATTCCATTCCATTCCATTCCATTCCTTCCACTCCATTCCACTCATTTCCACTCCATTCCTTTCTTCTCCATTCCATTCCACTGCACTCCACTGCAATTTTTTCCATTCCATCCCATCCCATTCCATTCGACTCCATTCCATTCCATCGCATCCCATTCCATTCCATTCCATTCATTTCCATTCCATTCCATTCATTTCCATTCCATTCCATTCCATTCCATTCCATTCCATTCCATACCATTCAATTCCATTCTTTTCCACTAGAATCCACTCCACTCCACGTCATTCCATTCCATTCCTTTGCATTCCATTTAAATCCACTCTTCTCACCTCCACTCCTCTCCATCCATTGAATTACATTCCTTCCTATTCCCTCCATTCCAGTCCACTCCATTCCATTGTATTCTTTTCACCCCATTCCACTCAAATCCACTCCCTTCGTTTGTTCAACATTCCACTCCACAAAACTCAACTACACTTTTTTCCATTCCATTCCATTCCATTCCATCCATTTCCACTAGATCCCACTCCACTCTTCTCCATTCCATTCCATTCCATTCCATTCCATTTGAATCCACTCTTCTGAACTCCTCTCCACTCCACTCCACTGCACTCCAATCCTTCCCATTCTCCTCCATTCCTATCCACTCCATTCAATTCCATTCAATTCCATTCCTTCCACTCCATTCCACCTATCTCCACTCCATTCCTTTCTTCTTCATTCCATTCCACTGCACTCCACTGCACTTTTTTCCATTCCATTCCATCCCATTCCATTCCACTTCATTCAGTTCCATCGCATCCCATTCCATTCCATTCCATTCCATTCCATTCCATTCCATTCCATTCC
>NW_026658294.1:0-2162 GCF_009828535.3 Hylobates moloch | reverse complement strand
TCCATTCCATTCCATTCCATTCCATTCCATTCCATTCCATTCCATTCATTTCCATTCCATTCCTTTCCATTCCATTCCATTCCATTCCCTTCTATTCCATTCCATTCCATTCCGTTCCATTCCATTCCCTTCCATTCCATTCCACTCTGCTCCATTTCACCCCACTCCACCCCATTCCTTTCTTCTCCATTCCACTCCAATACACTCCACTGAATTTTTTGGTATTCATTCCATTCAATTCCATTCCATTCCATTCCGTTCAATTCAAATCCACACTTCTTCACTCCACTCCTCTCCACACCACTGCATTCCTTTCCTTCTCATTTGCCTCCATTCCAATCCACTCCATTCCATTCCATTCCATTGCATTCCATTCCATTCCATTCCATTCTTTTCCAATAGAATCCAATCCACTCCACTGAAATTTATTCCTTTCTATTCCTTTCAGTTCAAATCCAGTCTTCTGCACTACACTCCTCTCCACACCACTGCATTCCATTAATACCCATTCACCTCCATTCCAGTCCACTCCGTTCGATTCCATTCCAGTTCATTACATTCCATTCCATTCTACTCCATTCCACACCACACCACTCCCTTCCTTTCTTCTCCATTCCTCTCCACTGCACTCGACTGCACTTTTTTCCATTTCATTCCATTTCATTCCATTCCTCTCCATTCCATTCCATTCCTTTCCTTTCCATTGCTATTCCATTCCATTCCATTCCATTCCATTCCATTCCATTCCATTCCATTCCATTCCATTCCATTCCATTCCATTCCATTCCATTCGATTGCCTTCCATTCCATTCCATTCCATTCCATTCCATTCCATTCAATTCTATAACATTCCATTCCATTCAATTCAAATCTACTCTTCTCCACTCCACTTCTCTCCACTCCACTGTATTCCATTTTTTCCCATTCTCCTGCTTTGCAGTCCAATACGTTCCAATCCATTCCATTCCATTCGATTCCATTCCATTCCATTCCATTCCATTCCATTTCTCTCCTTTCCTCTCCACTCCAATGCCTTCCTTTCTTTTCCTTTCCACTCCACTGCACTCCACCTCACTTTATTCCATTCCATTGCATTGCATTCCATTCCATTCATTCCATTCCGTTTCCTTCCATTCCATCCCATTGCATTCCATTCCATTCTTACCATTGCATTCCATTCCATTCCATTCCATTCCATCCCATTCCATTCCATTCGATTCGCCTGCATGCACCTCCACTCCAATCCACAGCATTCCATTCTACTCCATTTCATTTCATTCCATTCCATTCATTCCATTCCTTTTCATTCCATTCCATTTCATTCCATTCGATCCTGTTTCATGCCATTCCCTTCCCCTCCTTGCAACGCCCCTCCAATCCACTGCATTTCATTCCATATCTTTACATTCCATTCCACTTGCATCCAATCTCCTCCCCTCCGTTTCCCTCCCCTCCTCTCCACTCCACTCCATTACTTCCCATTCCACTCCACTCCACCACACTCCTCTCTATTCTATTCATTTCCAGTGCACTGCACTACACTGCATTCCATTCCATTCCATCCCATTCCTTTTCCTTCCGGTCCATTGTATTTCACTCCATTCCATTACTTTCAATTCCATTCCATTCTACTCCAATCCACTCCACTCCAATGCACTGCATTCCATTCCATTCCATCCCATTCCATTGCATTCCTTTCCGTTGAATTCAAATCCATTCTTCTCCACTCCACTCCTCTCCACTCCACTGCATTCCATTCCTTCCCATTCACCTGCATTCCAGTGCCCTCCATTGCAGTCTCTTCCATTCCATTTGATTCCTTTCCATTCCATTGCTCTCCACTGCACTCCGTTCCTTTCTTCTGCATTCCACTCCACTACACCCCACTGCACTTTTTTCCATTCCATTCCATTATATTTCTTTCTATTCCATTCATTTGCATTCCATTCCGTTCAACTCCATTCCATTCCATACCGTTGAATTCCATTCTTTTCCACTAGAATCGACTCCACTCCATTCCATTCCTTTCCATTCCATTGAAATCCACTCTTCTCACCTCCACTCCTGTCCATCCATTGAATTACATTCCTTCCCATTCCCTCCATTCCAGTCCACTCCATTCCATTCCATTCCATTCCATTCCATTCCATTCCATTCCATTC
>NW_026658293.1:0-4198 GCF_009828535.3 Hylobates moloch | reverse complement strand
AAGGTCTTGAAAACTCTGAGGGCCTCACTCCGAAAGTAGGGCTTTACAGAGTCCATGTTGATCTCTCACAATGCAGAAAATGTCCCCTGGATTTTCTATATATCCTGAGTCCAAAGTCTGGCCCTGTCTTGTGGATCCCAGGTGGAGACCAGCCTTTATGTGCAGACCCCAGGTGGAATCAACCTGGCTCTGCAATTCTTGTGTGTTGCTGTGAAGAAAACTAGAGGAGACAGCCCCTCAGGAAGGCTGCTCTCACACATCCTGGAGAACCCCAGGACCTGGGTTCAGAATTCGCAGCTGCAGATTTAGGTGCTGGTGGCGCAGGGAAGTGGCATGCACCTTCTGCACATTCATGGGCATTTGGGCAAGAGGATGAGGGGAATGTTGAGATTCTCAGGCCTACTCAATGTATGTGTGTGCCTGGTTGGTTTCCAGCCCCCATGGTCTCTGAATCAGTTTCAGGTCTGAAGACGCCGGGGCATGGAAAGACAGAGCTGGAATGGCTAACTGATGCCCTGAGAACTTATTGTTATAGAAATCTAGTCAAACTGTTCTAGCAGCGACTGAAGATCCCAAGTAAGCAGAGAGACCATTCTGCCTGCAGATTTTGGGGGCAATGGGCACTTTGCTGTACAAATGTGGGTTGTGAACAGAAATCAAAGAGGGAAAAGACCCACTGCAGTGAAGTCTTACAGGCACCTTACAGGTTTATATTCTGTGTGGTAATTCTGGACAACGTTTGAGAAATATAATGAAGAAGAAAATCATAAAATCATCTCCAACCCCAGAAAAACTATCCATAGTGGTAGAAAAGAAAGAAAACTGTTTTATGACGTAATTAGCCCAGAATGTAAAGGACATGATAGGCAACCTGCTAAGAGATTAGAAAAACACCCACTGGTGAAAAGTCACCATAATTAGTCCTCAATAGAAGACCTGACAGCCCCATTTGTCATAGAGTTCATCCTAAATTCACCTGGGAATTGGGAGGCCATCTGTGTTTTTTAATTGGCTATAGTCAAAGGAAAAATAAACTTCATGTCTTCGTGACAGGCAGATTTGCAACTTGGAGCCAGGTGCCTGCTCTCCTGTAGCAACTGTAGGACACGGCTCTATCTTCTTTGCTATTTACATTTTATATCAATGATTCCCAGTTCCTAGAGAAAGGGAGTACTGAGTCAAAAAGACTGACAAATGACCTATTTAGCTGTTAGAGTGATTTAGACAGATTGTAAAACAGAAAAATAATTTACATATGAAAGTTTTCCAAAGTAAATGCTTTAAGAAAAAAAAGAGAGAAAAATTTGTTTCCTTATTTTCAAGAAGGATTAAGTCTTGTATTTCTAACTTGTATTTGCTCTTACAACAGCCAGGTCTAGAGCCATGGTCTTGAGCTCATGGACATCTGAGTTCCAATAGGTGCTGGACTCAGGCACCTGCGGGGTGACCTTGGGAACACTGTGTACACATAAAGAAGGGGCTTGTGGAGAAGCAAAAGGAAGAAGAGAGGAAGGTGCTATTGAGCCATAAGCAGGGGGCAGTACCAAGTTGGTGGAAGGACTGGTTTGTGCTACAGATACTGGCCCAGGTGGGGCTGTGCTCTGACATATTCCTGGGTCCATGCAGGCAGATGAGATTATGATTGGATGGTCCACAAGCCTAGGTTGATGGAGAAACTAGGCTGCTGCTGCGGATTCAGTGTCTGGGATTACAACAAGCCAGGAGTGCTCAGGCACTTGTGTGGGTTTTTGGCAGGAAACTGGAAGCAAAGGTGCTGTGGGTGCAATTCCTGACAGTCAAGCCTTCTCCTGGGAGGGATGGGGACATGTCAATGCCTAGTTGGCATGTTCAGGAGTGGGTGGGAATCATGTGGTGGCAGCTGGGTGGGGGAGGGGGTCTCTTCTCAGAACTCCTTTCCTCTCCGTCTTCAGTCCCCTCTCACCCTAGCAGGAGACCTGGAATCAAAGGACAATGCACAGTGGGGCAGCCTGTGGGCAGAACAGAGCCTCCCTTCCCCCAGACACTTGGGAGTCTCTCTCCAGCCCAGGCCTCTGTGAGGTCTGTCTTCTGACATCAAATGTGTAGATTTGCTGAACACCAACCAATCCTCCAACACCAACTGGGTGCCAACAACTTAATTCTGACACCACGCAGAGTCAGCACAGGCCCCATAAGTTCTGGGCTCAGTCCCACAACACTGCCCCCACTTCAGATGCCAGTCACAATGCCTGGGGCCCTATCTATACTTCCAAGCTACTGCCTGTAAATCGAGGGCACCCATAACCCTATCCTTAAGTTCAATCATTTCAAAGATCTACTCAAATAACTCAGCAAATCACTTTACTTATGTTTATCAGGTGATCATAAGGACACAGTTCAGAACAGCCAAATGAGATAAATACACATAGGGCAAAACAAAAGTAGTGGGAAAAGATAGGAATATTAACCTGGTAAATAGCTGTGATTAAAGAAATACCCCATCTTTTGTGTTTTCCAAGAACAGCTTACTGCAAAATACCACCCTATTATGACTTTGATGATGCTCCCTGATTTAGTCATCACAAAGCCACAGACTCTCCAAATTCCCCTTCTGACTCAGCTGAACAGTTCTGTCTTCAGTGTTCAGAATAAGCTACTTAACAAAACTTTGTATTTTTCTCCAGGTTGCTGGAATTTGACACACTCACAGCCTGGTCAACATTCAACCCCTCCCTAAGCCCCTCCCAAGAACAGGCTGACATGAGAGTGAAACATTCTCCGATCTGGAATCTGATTTTGGCACCTTAATCCTGCCCTTCCCCTCCTACCTTCTGAGCTTGTTTGCTCCTCCCTGTGAAAGAAAGTCTTTGTCTGCCTAACCTTTGAGATCCACAAAGATTTTACAGCTGGTGCTTTCCCCCTGTTGCAATACTCCTTTAGAATTAAGGAACTTCTTACCTAAACCTGAATTTGTTTTATTTGACAAAATCAAATAAAATGTGGGGAAGGAATTGGAAACTTAATATTTTACTGCAAGCCTCAGTTAGTCTGGGGGAACACAGTGGTAGATTTGAGACTCTGCGTCCCACACATTAGGAAAACATAAGGGGAAAACCAGTTGTCGGGGGCAGTGTTAAAATGATTAATCAGTAGGCGATTAGTGGAAGTGGTTGTAGTGCCCTGGATTTCCAGGGAGAAAAACGAAAATTAGGACAATAACAATTTCAATCCTCAGAAAGAGTCTCCCAACCCTCCTTCCATCCCAACCCCAAATGCCTCTTTCTGTGGATTTTCAGCTTTCAGCTTTCCAGAGCTCTGTAGCTTCTCAGTATAAAGGGCTTCTTCCATGGTTGGGGTGAGCAGGCTGGGACACCTGCAGGGGAAACTCCCGTGGAAGAACTAGCTGGGCTTCAGGGACCTCTTCTTGCAGGCTCAAGACTAGGTTAGTTTGCACTCACTGAGCTCAGGCTTCTGCTTCCCAGTCAGGGTTATTCAATTAGTATTCAATGAGAAAAAGCCCAGTGTTTGAAGAAAGCAAAACTACTCAGCGTTTAAAGAATAAAGGAAACTGAAACGCCTTTATAATTTATACCTCAACAGAAAACACTAAAGTATCTATCCCTTTCAGACAATAAATAAGCCACTTACTTAGTTCCATGATAATATTATTTATATACGATTATTTACTAAATGATCTGTTATCATTTAGTAAATAATCCTATATAAACAATTCTAGCAGGTGCTAAGTTCAGCATTAAAGCCGTACATCCAAGGCCAGGCATGGTGGCTCATGCTTGTTATCTCAGCATTTTGGGAGGCCAAGGCGGGAGGATCACTTGAGCCCAGGAGTTTGAGACCACTCTGGGGGCAACACAGTGAGAACCACATCTCTACAAAAAGAAAAAACAAAATAGCCAGCCATGGCGGAGCACCCCTGTAAGTCCCATCTACTTGGAAGGCTGAGGTGGGAGATCACTTGAGCCCAGGAGGTTGAGTGAGCTGTGATCACACTACTGCACTTCAGTCTGGGTGACAGAGGGGAGATTCTGTCTCCAAAAACAAAAAATAAAAAATAACCTCAACATCCAGACAAGAGGCTAAAGAACGAGCATACCCACTGTCATAACTTCTTCACCCTACAAAAAAAAGAAACTGATGTTTTGATGAAACTGTGTAATTCACCAATTTACCACACATTGTTGTGAAAATGTATTCACTT
>NW_026658292.1:0-4198 GCF_009828535.3 Hylobates moloch | reverse complement strand
CACCAGGGACCAGGAGGAGTTCCCCATAACACAGCACAGCTGCTGAGCCTGATCATGGCCAGGCTGCTTCTTTAAGTGAGACCAAAATCCATCCCTCCTCACTGGACAGGGCCTCCCCATCGGAATTTTAGCAACTCCAGCCAGAGTTCTATGGACAGAACCCTGATTTCTCCCTGAGGTGAAGTCCCCAGGGAAAGGGTTAGCTGCTGTCTCCCCAGTTCAGCCGACTGAGCCTTTCCAGCCTGCTGGCTCTGGAGATTCCTGGGGATCAGCACAGCACACTTGCTCTGCCAAAGGGCAGCCAGACTGCTTCTTTAAGCAGTCCCTGATCCTGTTCCTCCTGACTGGGCAAAACCTCCCAACAGGGGTCTCCAGACACCTCCTACAGGAGCGTTCCAGCTGGCATCAAGTCAGTATCCCCTTGGACTGGTGCTCCCAGAGGAAGGAACAGGCTGCCATCTTTGCTGTTTTGCAGCCTTCACTGGTGATACCTCCAGATGCAGGAGAGACTGAGGGGATGAGGGTCAAGAGTGGACCCCCAGAAAACCACAGCACACCTAGGGAAGAGTGGTCTGACTCTTAAAAACAAATAGAAAACAACAACAATATCAACAAAAAAGACCCCACAAAAGCCCCATTCAAAGGTCAGCAACGTCAAAGATCAAAGTTAGATAAGCCCACAAAGATGAGGAAGCATCAACAAAAAAACGGTGAAAACTCGAAAAGGCAGAATGCCTGTTATCCTCTAAATGATGACAACACCTCCCCAGCAAGGGCACAGAACTGACCCAAGGCTGAGATGGCTGAATTGACAAAAGTAGGCTTTAGGAGGTGGGTAATAACAAACCTCACTGAGCTAAAGAAGCATGTTCTAACTTAATGCAAGGAAGCTAAAAATCGTAAAAGAAATTCCAGAAGCTGATAACCAGAATATTCAGTTTAGAGAGGAACATAACTGACCTGATGGAGGTGAGAAACATAACACAAGAACTTCACAATGCAACCACAAGTATCACTAGCAGAACAGGCCAAGTGGAGGAAAGAATCTCAGAGCTTAAAAACTATCTATCTAAGACAGGAAGAGAAAAAAGAACAAAAAAGAATGAACAAAACCTTCAAGAAATATGGGATTATGTAAAAAGACTGAACCTAAGACTGATAAGGGTAACTTGACCCACAACGATCAAGATGGCTTCATCCCTGGGATACAAGGTTGGTTCAACACAGGCAAATCTATAAATGTAATTCCTCATATAAACAGAACTAAACACAAAAACAACACGATTATCTCAACAGATGCAGAAAAGGCCTTCAATAAAATTCAACATCCCTTCATGTCAAAAACTCTCAATACACCAGCTGTTGAAGGATCACACCTCAAAATAATAAGAGCCATATATGACAAACCCACAGCCAATATCATACTGAATGAGCAAAAGCTGGAAGCTTTCCCCTTGAAAACTGGCACAAAACAAGGATGGCCTCTCTCACCACTCCTATTCAACATAGTACTGGAATTTCTGGCCAGGGCAATCAGGCAGGAGAAAGAAATAAATGTATTTAAATAGGAAGAGAGGAAGTCAAATTATCTTTGTTTGCAGATGACATGATCCTGTATCTAGAAAACCCCATCATCTCAGCCCAAAAGCTTCTTAAGCTGATGAACCACATCAACAGAATCTCAGGATACAAAATCAATGGGCAAAAATCGCTAGTATTCCTACACACCAACAACAGTCAAGTAGAGAGCCAAATCATGAATGAACTTCATTCACAATTGCTACAAAGAGAATAAAATACATAGGAATACAGCTAACAAGTGAAGTGAAGAACCTCTTCAAGGAGGACTACAAACCACTGCCTAGAGAAATCACATAGGACACAAACAAATGGAGAAGCATTTCATGCTCATGGATAGGGAATTAATTCATGAAAATGGCCATACTTCCCAAAGTAATTTATAAAAGACTTCAATGCTATGCCAATTAAACTACCAATGACATTCTTCACAGAATTAGAAGAAACTGTTTTACAATTCTCAAGAACCAAAAAAGAGCCCAAATATCCATGACAATTCTAAGCACAAAGAACAAAGCTGGAGGCATCACACTACCCAACTTCAAACTATACTATACGGCTACAGTAACCAAAACAGCATGGTACTGGTACAAAAACAGATGCATAGACCAATGAAACAGAATAGAGAACTCTGAAATAAGACCATACACATACAACCATCTGATCTTTGACAAACCTGACAAACACAAACAATGGGGAAAAGATTCCTTATTTAATAAATCGCGTTGGGAAAACTGGGTAACCATATGCAGAAAACTGAAACTAGACATCTTCCTTACACCTTATACAAAAAAAAAAAAAACTCAAGATGGAATAAAGATTTAAACATAAGACCTAAAACCATGAAAACCCTGGAAGAAAACCTAGGCAATACCATTCAGGACATAGGCATGGGGAAATACTTTATGACTAAAAAACCAAAAGCAATGGCAACAAAAGCCAAAATTGACAAATGGGATCTAATTAAACTAAAGAGCTTCTGCACGGCAAAATAAACTATCATCAGAGTGAACAGACAACCTAAAGATTGGGAGAAAATTTTTGCAATCTGTATGACAAAGGGCTAATATCCAGAATCTACAAAGAACTTGAATAAATTTACAAGAAAAAAACAACCCCATCGAAAACTGGGCAAAGGAAACGAACAGACACTTCTCAAAAGAAGACATTTATGCAGCCAACAAACATATGAAAAAAAAGCTCATCAACACTGGTCATTAGATAAATGCAAATCAAAACCACAATGAGATGCCATCTCACACCTGTTAGAATGGCGATTATTAAAAAGTCAGGAAACAACAGTTGCTGACGAGGCTGTGGAGAAATAGGAATGCTTTTACACTGTTGGTAGGAGTGTAAATTAGTTCAGTCATTATGGAAGACAGTGTGACAATTCCTCAAGGATCTAGAACCAGAAATACCATTTGACCCAGCAATCCCATTATGGGGTATATACACAAAGCATTATAAATTATTATACTATAAAGACACATGCACTGCATGTTTATTTCAGCACTGTTCACAATAGCAAAGACTTGGAACCAACCCAAATGCCTATCAATGATAAATTGGATAAAGAAAATGTGGCACGTATACACCATGGAATACTATGCATTTATGTCCTTCCCAGGGACATGGATGAAGCTGGAAACCATCATTCTCAGCAAACTAACACAAGAAAAGAAAACCAGACCAGGGGCAGTGTCTCACACCTGTAGTCTCAGAACTCTGGGAGGCCGAGGTGGGGACTTTGAGACCAGCCTGGCCAACATGGAGAAACCCCGACTCTACTAAAAATACAAACAATTAGCCAGGCATGTTGGCACATGCCTGTAATCCTAGCTACTTGGGAGGCTGAGGCAGGAGAGTCACTTGGACCCGGGAGGCAGAGGTTGCGGTAACCCAAGATCATGCCATTGCACTCCAACCTGGGCAAAATGAGTGAAATTTTGTCTCAAAAAAAAAAAAAAAAAGAAAAACAAAAAAAGACAACCAAACACTGCAGGTTCTCACTCATAAGTGGGAGTTGAACAATGAGAACACATGGACACAGGGAGGGGAACATCACACACTGAGGCCTGCCAGGGGGTGGGAGGCTGGGAGAGGAATAGCATAAGGAGAAATACCTAATGTAGATGACAGGTTGATGGGTGCAGCCAACCACCATGGCACGTGTATACCTATGTAACAAACCTGAATGTTCTGCCCATGTATCCCAGAACTTAAAGTACAACAAAGAAAACTTTACATAAATGCATAAAGTCTAGAACAGCTAATATATTATAATGAAAGGTCAACTATAATCCCAGCTCAAAGAGAACACCATAAAATTATGAAAGGCTTTCCACAAATCTCTAAATTTATGTCCTCATAAGATTACATTTCTATTTCTTCTTGAATAATTTCCTTATTTTAGCTATGATTTAGTGATAGTAAGATGGTAATTATGAGGAGAAAATTCTAACACTCCGTTGAGAAAATTCTGCCTCATTTCACCACACACCTGAGTCTTAAGCAGTCACTTCTAATGTAGCTGAATAATACTCACCCAGCTGAGTCTATGAGTTGAATCCATGTATGTGAGATAAGGCCCCCAAGGAGTGGTAATAAGCTGGGAATG
>NW_026658291.1:0-4198 GCF_009828535.3 Hylobates moloch | reverse complement strand
TTTTTTTCTGTTTGCAAATGTAATGCAAGTTTACTGCAGAGTATCTGGAAAACAAAGAAAATACCTAAATAAGGAAATATGTTTTTAAAAATGAACTCTAATACTATTTCTTAGGAATAACACCCTTTAAAATATTTTTTCAGAGTTTTTTATTATTATAAACACATATTCAGTTAATGTTGTAGAGATCATCCAATATATTGAATTTTGTGTGTGCCCTCTACTTGTGAGAGTATTAAATGCAATCTACTGGTATTTCTGTGTCTTGAAAGAAACTATATCTGTATGCCACAATCAACGCTGCCTATGTGGGAAAGGGAAGTTTCCCTTATTTGTACTTTGACAAATGTGGCTATTTCCTAGGCTGTACTGGTCACAGAGACTGTGCCAAGGACCTGCATCATTACTTGCTCAGCGCTAGGTAGAGAGGGTAGTATGGAAAGTGGCGCATACGTAAAACATGGTTTCCTCTGCAGCATCTTTGAAACCAAGAGCAGATTTAGAAACAGTTTTTAATAGACCTCCCCTCCTCAAAATAGAAAAGGAAAAATACCAAGGAAGGTATTTATTAAGAGCCGGGTTCCAGAAGACATTGAGTTATGAAGTTATTTTTATGGTAAACATTCATTATACTTGTAAATATTTCCACTTACCCCTTTCAGAACTTAGGTAGGATTGCATTTGGGAGTCTTTTCATGGTTGAGTAGTACTGTGTGATTAGTTATGGTGAATTGGATATGAAAGAATGTGTTATGTGTCATTGCCAAGGCGTGACACACACTGTTGGTGAGAGGCCTTGGACATCCTTTCATTTTCCTCGGGTTCCATGATTGCCAAAGTTCAAGGCTAGGCTGAACAGAGACCCCTGCCTAACCATGATGGGCAGGTAACCTGAGAGATAAATATACTTTGTTTTCAGCCACCGAGATTTGGGGGCTGATTTTTACTGCTGTATGGTTTAGCCTGTTTTCACTCTTAATAATAATTGAGTATTTGTGGACTGTGTGTACAACACATTAGAATCGGTGTTGAATAAATGAGTACTCCTTCCTATTTGATCGTGGAAAAGACATTAGAATGGTATTTCAAAGACTAAAGCAATGGCACAGGCAAAGGTGAGCTGAGAGCAGTGGTGGGGTGGACTAAATTCATAGTGGCTGGCAACAGTCTCTGCTTACACCTATTGTGCTGGAATAATTTTTAATAGCAACTTATTTTTTCTCAAGGGCCCTGGTTTGGAAGATAAATTATGTCTTAGTTTTACATAAACCACATGTTGACTTCTTTATCCTTACCCTTTCCTACCGAACAGATTTTATGATCTAATTATCATTATTAACCTGATTGCTGTGTTTTGGTGTATTTTCATATTACAATTTAACTTCTCACATTTTATTGTGCTACATTTCCCAGTATAGCCCTTGATGTTTTCATTAATGTGTTTTCCTTTCCCCGGATTATAAAATATCGTATTAATTTAGCTCTCTACACTATCTTGTAATAAACACAGTGAAATTTATTGTTTCATGAAATTGTTATTACTGTTTAGCCAGTAATCACTGAAACAACAAATACCAATGCAGAACTGTCTTCAATCCAAAAAAGAAAATGACATCTGATGCCCCAATATTACTTATTTTACCTTTTCCAAAGTCTTGTTTAGGGCTCCAGGTATAACCATATATATATTGAACAGCTCATTATTGTTGTCTTCTCTCTCTCCCTCTCACTGTCTGTCTCTCTCTCTCTCTCAAGCAAGTAGTGGCATCAATCTGTTTGAAAATTTAGAGACCATTAGCAAATGTTTCCTGGAATCATGTGTCTGGAAAATTGGTGGCAATTGGAGAGAATAGTTCAAAAACAGTTCGATTTGCTAGTTCCTTCGGAGCAAAATTACACATATATCACCATGGGCAAGTCTTAAGAAAGGTGTTAAGATGTCATTAATTTATTCTGATTGACTTTCCTGGCTCAAATTTCCTCAGTTTAATTCTTTCATATGTACTTTCCTGTTTAACCCTTTGCCTTTATTTCTAAATGTGTGCAGTGATATATACAGGAATAAATATTTCATAATCCATATTATACTCCTTTTTTTAAAAATCAAATTTTTATAATCACCTCAATGAGAAGAAACTTTTGTTTTCTTGAAAACCATTATCAAAATCCTGTTTTCTAAACAGCATATTTCCAGCATAGATTAAATTACCAGTATATTTGCATACTAAGAAAGCGACATTCCATTTGGATGTACTACACATATTCACCAAGTTCTGTAAAATCTGAGTCTTATGCAGTGGTTCTCAAACCTTGGTATGCACTATAATTATTTGGGAAGTTTTAAAGAGTAGTAATGCCTGAGTTTAACCCTAGAATCAGATTTAATTGGTTGTAGCCGAGTATTGATATAATTGTGAGTTCCTCGGGTGATTCTAAAGTGCAGTCAGTATGAAGAACTACTGTCTCAGTGGATCCCAGGCTTTGCTGTGCACATTTTGGGTTGAACTGTATCCCGCAGAAAGATATGTTGAACCTGTAATCAGTGAGACCTGCAAATGTGACCTTATTTGGAAACAGGGCTTTGCAGATATAATCTAGTTAAGATCAAGTCATATTGGAGTAGGGTTGGCCGTAAGCCAATGACTGACATTCTTATAAGAGGAGGGGAGTTTGGACACAGACACACACACACAGAGAAAACACCATGTGAAGACACAAGGGTACAGAAGACACAAAAGAGAGAAGGCCTTGTGAAGACAGAGGTGGAGATCGGAGTGATGCATCCACAAGTCATAGACCACCAAGGATTGCTGGCCACCACCAGAAACTGGAAGAGGAGAGGAAGAATATTTCCTTACAGCCTTCAGAAAGAGCACAACCTCACCCCCTTGATTTCAGAGATGCAGCCTCCAGTACTGTGAGAGAATATATTTCTGCTGTTGTAAGCCACCATGTTTGTATTACTTAGTCATGGCAGTCCTAGGAAATTAAAACAGTGCATTATGATCCTTTGTTGAATATACAAAAGCCAAAGAAGTTCAGTCCTTGTGACACAAAGACTTAACTGAGTTTCTGGGAGTGGGTCATGGGCGGGCTGCTGAAATTTCATGCAGCTCTGTAGGCCCTTGTGGTCCCCAGCCTTGCATCCTTAGAAGAAGTCCCAGGTCCCTCACCTGATCTCCTAACTCTTACCTACATTCGAAAAAGATCACCAGGTGACTCTCAGGAGTCTGTCCTGCAGGCTGAGAAGCCCTGTCTCCGGGGTATCAGGAGGTGCCCCAGGGGTGAGCTTGTTTGCTGTAGCCAAGAAAATAATTTGTAAGATGTGTAAGAGCTTCAGTCTCCCAGAAATGGAGTTAGTTGTTAAAAACACAAGTTTTTCCTAAACGTGAAAGAGGAGCATTCAGTGTTTCTTTGAAAATCTAGTTGAAAATTGAGTTCAACACAAAATATTAATTCTCTTGCTCTTTAAAATAAAAAAAGTCAGGCTTATAAATGGTTAATGTCTCCATCCTTTCATTTTGAGTGCCAGGCTTTGGTTCTTTTCTTCTTTCTTTTCCATTTTTAGCTTACAGTCAATGGCTTTTCATAATGATTGGAAGGAAACACAACAAAAATCAATTTCATGACTTATTTTTCCTAACAATAGTGGACAATGTGCTTTAGAAAAAAAAGTATTTGAAATAGGGTTTTACTGTTGTTGAGCCTTCATTTTTATGTTAACTGTTTTCTCTCTTTTCTTCCTTGTCCTTTTCACTGTGTAAATGACCTACTTTGAAGTTTCAAATAAAAAGAAGTTAAATAGGCTTTTATTTGGCCCTTGATTCTTTTTCTAGCAAATTTGGAAAAGGTCCTGACTTTGAGTATAACATGGCTGAGTGTAGAGAAGGAAAGAAAGAGCTTACCCTGACTTGTCTCTTTTTCCTGGTATGCTCAGGAGAACTTTTCTAGCGTGGAGACTAAGCAACTAACCTGCCAATATTTGCACTCTATGAATAGAAGCATTTGGGTAAAAAGATACAAAATAGAGGATGTTTATCTGCTTTTAAAGACATAAGATAAAAAAAATTAATTATATTGTGTGTGGGATGTGGGGGGGGTGGGGGTGGAGGTGCGGGGGGCTGTGGGGAGGGTTTGGGGTATGTATGGGAGTGAGTTTGGGGGGCTGTGTGTGGAGTGTGTTTGGGGTATGGAGGGG
>NW_026658290.1:0-4198 GCF_009828535.3 Hylobates moloch | reverse complement strand
TCCACAATGGTTGAACTAGTCTGGACTGTGGATCGTTTTTAACCCTACTTACAACAGTAGATACTTACTATTAGTTGTCTGGCTGCATAGGATGAGGGAGGGTTCTTAAAGGTGGAGTGCTCCTCAAATGGACTGGCAACTTGATCTTCTGTCCTTCATAGTGAAGTTTCTGTATCATCTCATGTTATTTTCAAAAGCATTTTCCTACCCTTGCCTTTGCATTGGCTCCCCAGTCTTCCACCTTCCCTGTACCTCACAGTTACCTCATGTGCCTTACAGGTACCTTGTGCTGTAATTTCTTCAGGTTTCACAGGGTTCTGTTAGGAGAACAGAAACAGAAGGAGGTAATCTAAGTAAACCTGTACCTATTAAATAAATCAAAAACTGATAATCTTCCAAAACAGAAAGCACTTGACCCAGATGGTTTCACTGGTGAATTTCATCATTTAAGGAAGAGATGGAACCAACTGTCTGCAATCTCTTTCAGAAAATAAAAGTAGAAGGAACACTCCCTAATGCATTCTATAAGGCTAGCATAACCCTAATACCAAAAGCAGATAAAACCATTACAAGAAAGGAAAACGATAGACTAATATCTC
This sequence comes from Hylobates moloch, assembly GCF_009828535.3. Lineage (NCBI taxonomy): Eukaryota > Metazoa > Chordata > Mammalia > Primates > Hylobatidae > Hylobates > Hylobates moloch. Next base: position 3,599 of record NW_026658290.1, on the reverse strand, counting down.
TTATAAACAGAGAAGCAAAATTCTCAACAAAATATTGGCAAATTGATAGCTGGGTGTGGTGGCTCATGCCTGTAATCCCAGCACTTTGGGAGGCTGAGGCGGGTGGATGACCTGAGGTCAGGAGTTCAAGACCAGCCTGGCCAAGATGGTGAAACCCTGTCTCTACTAAAAATACAAAAAATAGCCAAGCGCAGTGGCGGGTGCCTGTAATCCTAGCTACCTGAGAGGCTGAGGCAGGAGAATCACTTGAACCCGGGAGGCAGAGGTCGCAGTGAGCCAAGATCATACCACTGCACTCTAGCCTGGGTGACAGAGCAAGACTCCATCTGAAAAAAAAAAAAAAAAGGATGAATTTTACTGTATGTAAATTATGCCTCAATAAACCCGACTGAAAACAAATCAAAGCTGGGTGGAAAGAGGTTTGGAAAGAATTCAGGGCAATGGAGATAAAATAGTAGTAGCAAGAGAGGGTGATAGGACCCAGTGTGTTTTTGTTTTGTTTTACTGTGTTTTTAGAAGTTGAAAGAGGCAGGTTGGCAAATATGAATAAAGTAAACATTTGCATACAGAAAAAAAAAATATATATATAGATATGGGCAAATTGAATGAAATATTGTATAAAAAGAATTATAAATCACAAGAGAGATTTATTCCAGGTATGTGAAGCTAGTTCAACATTTGAAAATCAATAAATGTAATCCATCATATCAAAGAAGAAAAATCACGTGGTCATATCAATAAATAAAGAAAAAGTATGTGATATCTAACACCCATTCATGATGAAAACTCTTAGCAAACTTGGAATAGAGGGGAATTTCCTTAACTTGATAAAGAATACCTACAACAGCAACCCTGCAGCTAACATAATACTTCATGGTGAGAAGCTAGACGCCTTTCCCCTAAGATTTAAAACAAGGCAAGAATGTCACCCTCACTACTCCTATTTAATATCATACTGGAAGTTCTAGCAAATGTGATAAGAAAATAAAATGAAAGGTAAGAAAGGAGCAATATAGATGAGAAAGGAACAAATAAAACTGTCGTTGCTCACAGATGACATGATTGTCTATGCAGAAAATCTCAAAGAATCAACATATACGTCATCTCTTCATAATGAAATATATGAAATGTACTGTTTTTCCCTGGGTATTGGCTGGATTGTAAAATGCTTCTCCCACCTTCTTACCCCAGCCTTCTTCCTTGTAGGCTAGAGTTACTTGTTATTGGTAAATAGCCACTGTGGAGACTAAGGACCAAAGGAAACACAGAAAGAAATTTTACAGAAGAAAAACAGTGGGCCCAAAGCTGAAAAGAAAACGAAGCGGCATCTGCAGGATCTCCAGCTAGGGGACGAAGAAGATGCCCGGAAGAGAAATCTCAAAGCTTTTGCAGTTCAGTCTGCTGTGGGGGTAGCTTGATCCTTTCACAGGTATGTATAGCTGCAGTCTGATGCTTCTTCCATTGATTCTTTTTAAATAGTAGGAGCCTCTCACAGGTGACATTTGGATTCACAAGTTTAGTCACACTCCAAAGGACATGGAGATGCATGCTGTGTGGCTTTTACTAAAATGTGAGAAGACTTCCCATAGAAGCTGCCTTGCCTCCAGCATCTGCACACTGGTTGGTGTTTCTTGCCCAAGATACAAGAATTTATAGAATTTGTTTCTTCCTAAACTTTAAACTGTTTCTATGGTGATAAGTGTGCTTTTTCCTTCTGGATATGTTTTATGAAGTTGTAATATAAAATACAAAAATTACAATATGTAATGCTAACATAGCTTTAGTGAATCCTTGTGATATGCCTATCAGTGTACTTTAAACATTATTCAACTAAATGCTTCCAGCAGCCTTACCAGAGTAGGAATCATTCTTGCCTTCATTTTATGGATAAGAAAACTGAGGTCAAGAAAACAAGTTACCTCCAATCATATAACCAGTAAGTAGGAGAGCCAAATTTAACTCCAGAGCCTCTGCTCTCATCTGTTATGATGCACTGCCTCGGTATTTATCTTTTGTTTTTTAAAAAGCTATTAAAATCACTCATAAAACAGATTTAAGGAGTGTTTAATTTTCAACTCTCTATACTATTGAAGTCATCTTGTTACATCTTTATTGAACAGCAGTTATTTGGATGGGGGCCAGTAGTTAACAAATTAATAATTGACAAGTTAATTATATTTATATATTGTCTGTTGTACTCTCTATAAAATATACTAAAGTACTCATATCTATAAGTAAATTTAAAAAAGTCTACTTATAAGGTTGATACATTTTACTCTATTTTGAAAATGAGTTTACTTTTTTTTTTTTTTAATGAATAGGACTCAGGATTTGAAGACAAAAAAGCATCATATTCCAGTGGTTGATCAAACTCCACTAGAGCCACCACCAGTAGTGATAGTGGTGATGGGGCCTCCAAAAGTTGGAAAGAGCACTTTGATATAATGCCTCATTCGGAACTTCACCCGGCAGAAGTTGACCAAGATCAGAGGCCCTGTGATGATCGTGTCAGGTAGGAGATGCCACCACAGACACAGAGTTGGCGTGGCTGTTGTCATCTGAGGAACATGCATGTGTTTCTTGTTTTCTTGAGTGGAACATGTTGAATTTTGTCATATCATGTTACCTCTCTTATACTTTTACTAAGTTAGCTATAACTTCAGAAAAGGGTAAGTTCCCAGAGATAAGGATGTGATACATATCTTATCCTGACTGCTCTATGGCTTTGCCAGGCATGTTCCTTGGAAGGGCCTAGCAGGCCTGGTCACTGTGAACACATCATTTAACAGACAGCACGTACCTCCTATGTGCCAGGTGCACGTACTTGCTCTTATGAAGCCACATGCTGGTGGAAGTGCGCGTTTTCTCTTTTTCCTGTGAGAATTTGTCTACTTTGGGAGATGGCGACCTTTCCAAGTTTGAGGGAAAATGAAACAAACTTCCAGTGGTAGAATGGCAATGTACACTCTGAAATCTCTTGCCATTGCAATAATATAGTTGGATTGAGGCTTTTCTTTATCTTTGGAGCATCCATATTTTCCTTTTGTTGAGACAGAGTCTTACTCTGTGGCACAGGCTGGAATGCAGGGGTGTGATTAGTTCACTGCAGCCTCAACTTCCCAGGCTCAAGCAATCCTCCTACTTTAGACTCCTGAGTATGGCTAATTTTTCTTTTTTTTTCCTTTTTTTTTTTTTTTGTACAGATGGGGTTTCCCCATGTGGCACAGGGTGGTCTCAAAACTCCTGGGCTCAAGGGATCCATCTGCCTTGGCCTCCCAAGGTGCTGAGACTACAGGCATGAGCCACTGTGCCCAGCCCATATTTTCTTGACTGTTTTCTTTTTACCTTAATTTAGAAATAATTATTGTTATGAATATTCTGTTGCATAATGTTTGAGGATGTTTTTAGCTATAGTGGGAATATGGGAAGTTTTGATAGAGGCGAAGACATTGGCCTGCAGCTGAACAGCAGGATCATGGTTATCATGGAGCCTGTCCAGTCAGAATTTTCCCTGTTTGAGCACTTGTATTCATCTGGGTAGACTTTTGATATTATTTAAATTTAGAACACAGCAAGAAAAAACAGGATGGAATTTATTT
>NW_026658289.1:2091-4198 GCF_009828535.3 Hylobates moloch | reverse complement strand
TTCGGACACATGGGCCCAAATTCTGGCCCCATGTCAGTATGATTTTAATGTTTTAGCCTACAGAAAAAAGCTAATTAAATCTCAGGCAACTTGTTTAAACCCACAGAATTTTTTATAACATTAACCCTTTACAAACCCTTTTCACTTTGCTTAAACTTTTAGTTTTGTCCCATTACTCTTTCAGGTTAAGACAATCTTTAAAACTCTCTGAACTAGACAAAATTGTATTCCCTTTAACACAAGCCATATTCCTATGCCTTCTTATAATCTTCTACCAAAAACACGTTCCCTACGCATCTTGTATATAAAACTGTTTCTCTAGTAATCTTACTTTTATGTTATAATGTTAACTCTTAGCAACTTTTATTTTTAGTGAAAAACCTGGTAAGTAAGCTATTTTAATTACGTACTAGGGGTGCAGCCTAGGACATCAGACAGAAATGAAGGTAAGGTCTGACTCTTTTCAGCATAGCTAGCGGCATGCCTCTCCACATGTCTCCAGGCCTTATCTATAATCTAATGCTTCAAAGTAGGTAAATTGAACAATTTTCAAAAGTCAGGGAAACAGTTTGACCTTAAAACATTTAGCAAATCTGATATTTGACCTTAATTTAGACCAAATGTCTACATTTTTTAAATATTTTATTTTACTAATAACTTTTAAAACTGCTTTTATTTCTAAAAGATTACTGGTCACATGAAGAAAAATGCATTAAAGTTTCTACTTTTCTGACAAAATATTTGATTTAAGTGCTTATTTTTAAGTCAATTAATCAGAGTGCTTTTATATATAAACAAGCATACAACACATATAAATAGACAGAAGATTCAGCACTTGTAAGATTTTTCATTTGCCAGTTTTTTTATTGGATGACTGGCTTCAGGGTGGAGCCCTTGGAGGAATGGGGCTGGGAAAGCATGAAACTTCTAGGGCCTAATAAGCAGGCATAGCTGAAGGCAAAGACAGATCCCTAAAATTAAGGGTGCCATTTTATACTGAACACTGGATCCCCAAAAGAAGAAAAGTACTACAGGAGAAGACAGTGCAATGCTTCTACCTTGCATTTTATTGCAAGGCAACCCAAAGCCAGTCAGCCCATTTTGCAATTAGACCATACCCCATGGGAGTCCCATCTCTCAGTGGGGCAGGGGGATGTTTCCGTATCTTCCAGATGCCCAAGAGCATGCATCTCTGATCCAAGTAGACAAAGAGTCAAGTATTCCTCCTTAACTACTATTACCCATCCCTTAAAGTAGATTTCCTACCTAGTTATTACACACCAAAGATTTTTTATACTGTGAAGTAATTTCTGATAACCCCAAAACTCAAAACAGATGACACAATGCAAAACAAAACATAGCCTTTGATTTTGAGAGGGATTTATCCACTTTTAATTCCTGGGGTTTCATGAGGAAAACAGAGTCTTTTTTTGTTTGTTTTTTGGTAGTGTTTGTTTGTTTTCAAAACGGGTTCTGTGGCGCATACTCTGTTTTTCCCAAGGAGTCCCCGGCTACCAGAAGTTATCTTAGGGCCTCTCATGTGTGCATTAAGGATGACGACACACAAAAAAATGGAGACAAATAATACAGTTGACTGAGAAGAAAAATAAACTTTTTCCAGAAAAAACAAGATCCAAGAAGAGAAAAACATAAAGGCCTTTTAAAAACATCTATACCTTGTTTATCCACTTTTAACTAACCTGACTTTTAACCATGGTGCTCTTTAAAAAAGAAATCCCTTCAAATCTCTTATTACCTGACTTTAGCCATGCCAAGTGGCTAATATTTTTTGCTTCTGAACTTTACCAAAGGTAACCTCCTAGGTGCTTCAAAAACATGGTAAGAAGTTTCTTTATTTGTAAGATTTAGAATCTCTCCAAGCTCAGAGAAAGGAAAATTCAAGAGAGGAAATCAGAAGCTATCTATGAGGGAAAAAAACCTCAATAAATGGCAAAATTACATAAATAAGAAATCAGTGGCCGGGCGCGGTAGCTCACGCTTGTAATCCCAGCACTTTGGGAGGCTGAGGCAGGCGGATCACGAGGTCAGGAGATCGAGACCATGGTGAAACCCCGTCTCTACTAAAAATACAAAAAAAAAAAAAATT
>NW_026658289.1:0-2032 GCF_009828535.3 Hylobates moloch | reverse complement strand
AAAAAGAAATCAGAAAGGAATCATTCCAGAAGCCAAGACTAGAACCCAGGCTGCCGTTGTCAAAAAGCAAAGTCTTAGCTACTGAGTTAAAGCATTGAGCGGTTTCTATTGCTCTTCCCAGAAGGAGCCTAGAGAACCAGTTTCAAGCTCGCAAAGGCTTTTAACTGCTTAAGAAAATGTTTAGGGCTAACTAGGACATGAATCCCCAAATTCCTGTCTTCTAGATGGTGGAACCAAGGGAAAGTAACTGCACATGATCACAAGGTTAAGCTCTTAAGGACACAAAACAAGACAGAAAAATTTCATCCAGTATTGGTTTCAGGGACCCACAGCAAAGTTCGTAACTGACCAGCCTGCCAGTCCAGCTTGAAAAGTAGGCTTGAAAGTGGGTCCTAAACCCACATTCTATCCTGTGATACTCCTTTCTCCGTTACAGAACACAGAAAGACAAATTCTTAGCACAAAGTACACCAGATTTGCTACTGCCTAAGACTAGTTTCACAAATCCTTTTTCCATTAATTAAACCCTTGCAGAGACAAATAGTGAGGTTTACCATTTACTCAGAGAAAGAGAGAGAGAGACCAGAAATTTGGCTGGTAAGAATTTCTTATCCATTTTGTTGGCTTACCAGGCTTGCAAGCTCCCTTTCTATGCAGCTTTCAGAAGAACGGAGTGGTTTCTGATGACCCTGCTCACTGCACCATAGCTGTGGGGTTCAAGCCACTTTACAAGAGAAAATCGCCATTTCCTGTTTTATGGAACCATAGGCAAGTTTCTTAATTTGCAAGATGCTGCCCAATGGGCTGCAAGAAGAACAGAATTAACATTTTCTACCCCGGCAAAACACACATAACAAAACAAACATTGGTCACCTTGTTCAGCACCCAATGTCAACCTGGCAAAGCTCAAACATTTTCCCATTGGTCCCTGTTTTCTTTGATCCACTCCAGGTGGTGACGGACAACCTCTGAACGGTAATTCACAATGAGATCTCTGGGCAAGGCGAAGACAGGCCTATTGCGCCTTCTCTAGGGCTCATCAAATGTGACCAGACAAATAAGGAGGGTTCTGAGTTAGGCCTGCTGGACTTCCATCAGCAACCCCTTCTGAGATCCCTTCCACATATACAAACACACGTTAAGATGAGATGGACAGAAGGCCTTCCAAATCAGATCCCCAACCAAGAACTCCAAGAGTATCCCTTTCAAACTATCCTCCTATTCTCCATCTGGGAAACCTCCTCAAAATCTTCCTGAGTGAGGAGAAGTCTCCCAAACCAGGAATCTTCCTACTAGTTAGAAAGAGCAAGCCGAGACCCCTGAGGAGCCAAACAGATACCCTATAATGGGGCTACAGACAGACACCCTATCATGGGGCTACAGACAGACACCCTACCGTGGGGCTACAGACAGACACTCTGATAGGGCTACAGTTAAGGGACGTTTCCCCACAACTATTTCTCCATTGCAATTAAATCCATGCACATTGGGTTGGCAGTGCCCTGCCAGTAGAGAGAATACCAGAGTCAGCCCCCAGTCCAAGAGAACTAGGAAGCCACTTAGGCTGGCTGGCTTCTGGATCCATTGTTGAAGGCGGGCCACTGAACCGTGGGTGGATATCCAAAAGGGCAGTCCTGTACAAGCCCCCAAATTTGTAACCACCCAAGGGGTTCACCTTGCCCCCTGCCCAGGCAGAGCCAATTCATCAAGACAGGGGAACTGCAATAGAGAAAGAGTAATTCACGCAGAGCCAGCTGTGTGGGAGACCAGAGTTTCATTGTTACTCAAATCAGTCTCCCCAAGCATTCGGGAAACAGAGTTTTTAAGGATAACTTGGTGGGTGGGGGGAGGCCAGTGAGCCAGGAGTGCTGATTGGTCAGGGATGAAATCATAGGGAGTCAAAGCTGTCTTTTTGCACTGAGTCAGTTCCTGGGTGGGGGCCACAAGATCAGATGAGCCACTTTATCCATCTGTGTGGTGCCAGTTGATCCATCAAGGGCAGTCTGCAAAATATCTCAAGCACTGATCTTAG
>NW_026658288.1:0-4199 GCF_009828535.3 Hylobates moloch | reverse complement strand
GTGAGAAGGAGTGGTGGTGATAGTGATGGTGGTAGTGATGGTATAATGGTGATGGTGGTGGTGATGATGGTTGAGGTAGTGACAGTGAGGGAGGTGGTGGAGGTGATGGTGATGGCGGTGATGGTGGTGGTGGTGACAGTAGTGGTGGGATAGTGGCAATGATGGTAGTGGGGAGACAGCAGTGGTGGTAGTGGTGGTAGTGATGGTGATAGTGGTGGTGGTGGTGATGGTGGTGGTGGTGGTGATGGTGATGGCAATGGCGATGGTGGTGGTTGTGATGATGGTGGTGGTGATGGTGATGGTGGTTGGGGTGGTGACGGTGATGGTGGTGGTGGTGGTGATGGTGATGATGGTGGTGGTGGTGATGGTGATGGTGGTGATGGTGATGAGGATGGTGGGGATAATGATGGTAATAGTGGTGGTGCTGATGATGATGGTGATGGTGATGGTGGTGGTGGTGATGGTGGTGGTGGTGGGGGTGTGGGGGGGGAGGGGGTGGTGGGGGGGGGTGGTGGTGGTAATGGTGATGGTGGTGGTGGTGATGATAACGGTGGTGGAGGTGGTGATGGTGGTGGTGGTAGTAATGGTGCAGTTGGTGATGGTGGTGGAGGTGGTGATGGTGGAGGAGGTGGTGGTAGAGGTAGTGATGGTGGTGGTGGTGATGGTAATGGTGATGGTGGTGGTGGTGATGATAACGGTGGTGGAGGTGGTGATGGTGGTGGTGGTAGTAATGGTGCAGTTGGTGATGGTGGTGGGGGTGGTGATGGTGGAGGAGGTGGTGGTAGAGGTAGTGATGGTGGTGGTGGTGATGGTAATGGTGGTGGAAGTGGTGATGGTGGTAGTGGTGGTGCAGTTGGTGATGGTTGTGGTGGTGGTGGTGATGGTGGTGATGATGATGGGGAGGGCTGATGGTGGTGGTGGTGGTGGGTGGTGGTGGGTACTGCGTGGTGGCACTGGTGATGGTGATGGTGTTGGATGTGGTGATGGTAATGGTGAAAGTGATGGTGGTGATGGTGATGGTGGTGGTGGTATTGGAGGTGGTGATGGTGATAGTGGTGGATGTGGTGACGGTGATGCTGAATGTGATGGTGGTGGAGGTGGTGGTGGTAGTGGTGGTGATGATAGTGGTGATGATAATAACAACAGCAGTGAACATTTATTGAGCCACTGCAGGTGCCATACCTGTATTGTGGAGTTGATGTGCCTAATCTCATTGCACCTTTGTGGCCACCCAAGGAGATTTGCCTTATTGCATTACTATTATCATCCCCATTTATAGATGAAGAAACCGAGATTCAGAGAGTTTGAGTCACTTGCCCAAGGTCAGTGAAGAAATGGCAAGACTGGGACAAGAATCCACGTCTGCCTGCCTACACTGCACTGTTCTAACCGCTCATATCTGGCCCTTTCTGCAGGGACACAAAGTGACAGGCTGGCCAAAGAAACTCAGTGCCTCCCGCCTCTGTCCTTCCCAATCCCCTGGGCTGCCTTGCACCCGCCTGCCCTGTCAGCATCTGAGTCTGTGACTCCTCACTAAGCCTTTTGCAAAATAACTTCAAGCCGTTGTCTTCTTTGACTTCTGCAAGGGCTGAGGGGTAGGCTTTATTAGGAGACAGGGAAACTAAGGCTGGAGAGGGGACGTGACTTGATGGAGGTCACGGAGAGTGGTTGAGGGGGTGACTAGCTAAGAACCCAGGACACCTGACACTCAGCCGACGTGCTGCCCACTCACCTCCGTGGGGCCATCAGAGCAGCAGACTGGACCCGGTGGGCACCACAAGACGGTAATAAGGACATCTCCAGGCTGTGCAAGCTTAGGTGAATATCTCAACCTCTCTGAACCGTGATCAGGGCTCACTACGGGGCCTGCACATGAGAAAATTTGGGTCCATGGAGTGCAGGAAAGACTCATGCTGGACATGGTGTGACAGCCCAGCGCCTTTGCATCCATGGAGGAGGCTACCCCTGCCCAGGATGGAATGCCCCTCACCCTGGAGGAGAGGCTCCAGTTGGAGATCCAGTTGGATCCAGTTAGTGTCTAGTTGGAGACCACACCAAACCCCGCTCCTACCAGTCTGGGTGACAGCCCGCGGAGGGGATGCAGCCTTCCTGAGTTCATGCTGGCGAGGGGCTGAGCCATGGCTGTTCCACCGGGACCTGGCCCCATAGGGCTTTGCCTGGCTGCTCAGAAGAAGAGGTGACCCCACTCCCACCCACTGTCACCATGGAAGCAAGGCCTCCTGGTGGGGGTGGAAAATCTGGGCCGGGCTTCAGCCCCCTCCACAGCACCCAAACGGCTGATAATGCGAGAAATTTCAAAAAACAAAACCAGATGCTTATTTGAACATTTCTGGCACTCAAAAGGCTAGGAGTTCCATCCCCAGAGCAGCTGCTTCCTTGCATCTGCTGCCTCAGGCTTCCCCACCCTCCGGGCCCAGCCCCAGGTGACAGGGGTCCTGCTTCCCTGGGTCTCAGCCGCAGTCTGTGCCGCAGCCCCTCACCCCACCCTCCACCTAGGCTGGGGAGGGCCGGAAGCCATACTCCTGACCACGCGATCCCACTGCCCAACTCACCTGCCCCTCCTCTCCTGAGAAGCCAGAGCCTTTGCCAGCCCCCGGGGGCTTCCTACAGAGAACATGTGGCTCTGGAGAAAGGTGACTCAGACTCATGGCAGGGGCTCGGCAGAGCATCAGGGAGGGGGGCTGAGGCTCTGGGGGGCCTCAGCTGGCCTGGCACTTTGACTTGGAAGAAAGTTGTGCCACCTACCAACTAATGTAGGAACACAGTCCGGTTTCCAGGCCTCCAAGGGCCCCAGAGTGTCTCCCCAACCTCCAGGCCTTTCCTTGACATCCGCCCCAAGGTCTCGTTGGGGGAAGGAATCCGGGAAGGGGGCTTTACTGGGCATCCCGAGGGCCCCTGGGGGCCTCAGTTTCCCGTCTGGACATCCAGAGGGTTGAGCTGGATGGTTTGTAACAGCTCTTCCAGTTCCAATACTGCAGGATTCTAGAATGGCCCACCCCCCACAACCCCATCTCCATCACTAAGGGAAAATAAAAGGAAAAAAAAAAACACCCACCCCATCTAATCCTTTCCCGGCTTATACCACGCAGCTCAGCTCTCTCTTGGCTCCTCTGGGGGATGATGGAAATGTGAATTTAAATAGAGTTGTGTTGAAAGAACATTACCCAGCACGGTCCCAGCAGGGAGAAGTCCTGCTGAGACGCAGAAGCAGGGCTCGCAGTCGGCATGTTTACGAGAGAGGCCAGCACCTTCGGACAATTACAATCAGGACAGCTTGATTAGCCTTCCTCCTCGCCTCACCCTTGCCCATGAATCTCCTTAATAGCTAGCTGCCTTCTTTTGGGGCACTGGGGTCCGCCGCTGGGAACTAGCTGCGTGTGGATAATCTCCCGGTGGCACCACGATGCCATCCACAGCTAACGGGCACTCCACACCAGCTTTCTGGGCAGCTTGCTCCCCCTCCTCAGTGGGGGCGGCCACCAGCCTGGGACAGGATTAGCATGGTTGTCTGCTCTGAGCTGAGGGCTCAGACACGGGGCTCTGGGCAGAATGGAGCTGGTGCGATGAGCTGGAGATATTTAGGGGGGCCCTGGCTTCCTCTGCACAGCCCTGAGACAACTCTTATGCCCCCACAGTCCTCACATCTCCCTATTGCCTGGGCACCCTTGAGGGGAGTGACAGTCAGCTACGCTCACTGCGGGGCACAGAGTGGTGCTGAGGCAGGGGAGTTTGTAACATAGAACCCAGCAGGGTCAGCTATGAGAGGTAGGAAGGCTGGCAGGATGGGCTTGTCTTAGCAGTGCACTCCGTGGGGGCTTCTGACACCCCAAAGCTCAGGCCAGCGGGTCATGGCAATCCCCTAGGGGAGAGCCAGGAGCTGGGGACCTCATGGTGTTATGCTCCAGGTAGACAGGACAGTTGGCGCTGGACCCTGAGGTGGCTATACAAGGGGACAAGGATTGTAGTGTCAGGGCAAGGAGTCCTCTGATGCCATGTGGGTGGCAATCAGCATGGGTAAGGCAGTTCTCACAGATGAAGGCCAGGACCTCCCACGGCCCTTCCTGACTGCAGGGTCTGATGGAATGGAGTGGAGCCTGCTTTGGGGTATGGTTTCAGGAGCTGCTTTTGCCCCCAAAAGTGGTGCCACTGATGGTGGTGGTAGTGCTGAGGATGGTGGT